>NW_026136702.1:28321049-28328114 GCF_905237075.1 Dicentrarchus labrax | reverse complement strand
CACAATAGCTTCAATCATTTCTTCATGGAAGCCATCAACCTGTCTATTAGACCCGATCCCAACTAGGCTGCTTAAAGAAGTTGTTCCCTTAATTGGCACTTCTTTACTGGATATGATTAATCTTTCTTTATTATCAGGATATGTACCACAGTCCTTTAAAGTAGCTGTAATTAAACCCCTTCTTAAAAGTCCACTCTTGACCCAGGGTTTTAGCCAACTATAGACCGATTTCTAACCTCCCCTTCCTCTCTAAGATTCTGGAGAAAGTAGTCGCCAAAGAGTTGTGTGACTTTTTACATAACAATAGTTTATTTGAGGATTTTCAGTCAGGATTTAGAGTTCATCATAGCACAGAGACAGCTCTGGTTAAAAGTTAATAATGACCTTCTGACTGCTTCCGACAATGGACTTGTATTATTAGATCTTAGTGCTGCATTTGACACCATTGACCATAATATTCTTTTGGGGAGACTTGAGCATCAAATTGGCATTAAAAGGAACCGCACTAAGCTGGTTTAAGTCATATTTATCAGATCGCTCGCTACTTGGTTGTACATGTTAATGATGAATCTTCAATAAATACGCAGTTAGTCATGGAGTTCCACAAGGTTCTGAACTTGGACCAATACTATTTACTTAATATATGCTCCCTTTAGGCAACAGTATTAGGAATCACTCATTAACTTTCACTGTTATGCAGATGATACGCAGTTATATCTATCAATCAAACCCAATGAAATTAATCAATTATCCAAATTACAAACATGTCTTAAGGACATAAAATCCTGGATGACCTGCAATTTTCTGATGTTAAATTCTTGTTCTTGGCCCCAAAAACCTTAGAGACTCATTGTCTAAAGATAAAGTCACTCTAGATGGCATTAACTTGGCCTCTAGCACCACTGTCAGGAATCTTGGAGTTATCTTTGATCAGGATTTGTCATTTAACTCCCACATAAAGCAGACCTCTAGGACCGCCTTCTTTCATTTACGTAATATTAGAAAAATTAGACATATCCTATCACAGACAGATGCAGAAAAACTAATCCATGCATTTGTTACTTCAAGACTGGATTACTGCAACTCTTTATTATCAGGTTGCCCCAATAAGTCCATTAAAACGCTCCAATTAATTCAGAACGCTGCAGCACAGTACTGACAGGAACTAGAAAAGAGATCACATCTCTCCTGTACTAGCTTCTCTGCATTGGCTCCTGTAAAATGTAGAATTGAATTTAAAATCCTCCTCCTCACCTATAAAGCTCTTCATGGTCAGGCCCCTTCATATCTTAAAGAGCTCATAGTACCCTATTACCCCACTAGAACACTCGTTCTCTGAATGCTGGAGCTACTTGTGGTTCCTATAGTCTCTAAAAGTAGAACAGGGAGCCAGAGCCTTCAGTTACCAAGCTCCTCTCCTGTGGAACCAGCTTCCAGTTGTGGTTCGGGAGGCAGACACCCTCACCACATTCAAGAGTAGGCTTAAGACATTCCTCTTTGATAAAACATAGTTAGGGCTGGATCAGGTGAGTCCTGAACCATCCCTTAGATATGCTACTTTATAGGCCTGGACTATCGGGGGATTTCCCATGGTGCACTGAGCTCCTCCCTTCCTCTCTCTTTCTGCACTCATTCATGTGCCATTAATGCATGTTACTAACTCCACTTCTTCCCCGGAGTTCTTGTGCTTTCTCGTCTCGCAGGTTCTCATGGATCCTGGTGGAGCCTCCTGCCATGGTCCTGCTTGACTGCCATTGCCAATACTGTTGTTGCTGTGCACCTGTCTGTCTGTCTATCTCTCGCTCTCTTTCTCTCTGCCTCTCTCTCTCGCTCTCTCTCTCTCTCTCTGCCTCTCTCTCTCTCTCTCTCTCTCTCTCTCTCTCTCACCCCCAACTGGTCGAGACAGACGACCACCCACCTAGAGCCGGAGGATCTCTCCTAGGTTTCTGCCTTTTTAACGGGCAGTTTTCCCTTGCCCTTGTCGCCAAGTGCTTGCTCATTGGTGGTACTGTTGGGTCTCTGTAATTAATGTTAAAGAGTTCGGTCTAGACCTGCTCTATTTGAAAAGTGTCCTGAGATAACTTCTGTTGCAATTGGCGCTATACAAATAAAATTGGATTGAATTGGATTGAATAGCGTTGAACAACCGGAGACTATGCAGTAAGAGAGAAAAAGGAGAAAAAAACTCCCATGGATCTCGACACTATTTAACAGTATGCGCATGAATACAGTAAAACACGTGAAAATACAAATTAACAAATAACAGTAGGCCCTCAGTCCTGTACAAATAGATGCAGAAAGCATAAAATGAGGTAGTGCTGATCAGATCTGAAGTACAAAAATACAAAATATGGTATAGCATTGTTAACAATATCTAGTAAGATTGAGGAAAAAATTACCTGCTATAAACAAACAATAGTGACACTAACCTAGTTAGTGCAACCAAACAGAAAACCACCTAATACTGAACAGGTAGAGAATTAAGGCTAGTGAGTCCACAAACTCTAAGCAATAATAGAACACAGGTCTGAAAAGCTGTTGGAGCTCACCCAGAAATCAAAGTTTTGACATAGTCGCTGGCTTCCTCCACAGAAAGCGAAGTCCTTCTCAACACCGTTGTATGTGATGCAAAGTCGCTGGATGAATCAGACCGTACCGGGCACCGTCAATGCCACGAAGTTGGCGTCTGACCTCGTTGAATGCAGCCGAGCCCGAGCTATCTTGGCAGTGTGGTCAGGGAAGACTGAGATGGTCAAGTCTCTGACTTTAATCTGTCGGAGCTCTCTAGTGTGGCGCAAAACGTCAACACAGTCACTGTAATAATGAAATCTGCACACAATGGCTCGTGGACGATCACCGGGCTTGGGTTTGGGTTGGAGGGTCCGGTGGGACCGGTCCAAAAGCGGCTCCTTTACCAGACTGAACACTTCCTTCAGTAGGCGGCTACAGATACAGTGGTACAGGTGTCAGGACCCTCCGGTACTCCCACTATCCTAATGTTGTTATGCCGTGATCAGGACTCCAAGTCTTCACATTTATTTTCCAGCATGCTACGTTAGCTGTGCGGCACTCGATGGTAGTTTTCATCTAGGCAATGTCATTGGAGCACTCGGTGAGTGCGTTCTCCATCTCTCCGACCGTACCTTTTTAGCTTGGACATGGTAGCATCGGGTATCGGTATCATTGCGCCAGCTATGACTTCACAGCTTGCAGGTCGAGCTTGATAGTAGACAAAGCCTTCCCGTGAGTATCGTGGAGTTCCTTTTTAAAAAATATCAGCAATATCTTTCCTCACCGAGGCCAGCAACTCGAGCTTGAGGGCAGCGATGTCCAAGGTTAGCATGTGTCGAGGCGACCTCTGCAGGAGCGGATGGCTCACTCGAGGATGTAGTCGCAGTTTGTGGACCAGGCCGCAGTTGTGTATGGATAGTATTGCGAGTTTTAGGTTCTTTCAGCCATTTTTACGCAGTCCAGAGTCAAACTTCCCAGCAAAAAGTACTGCGGAGTAAGACAATACTAAATATGTGATGAAAAAGCGCAGATGAATTACAATTTTAATCGAAATCAGCAGGAGCTTCCAAACTCACGTCTTACTCCATTAAAGCTCAGCAGCGCCCCCAGCCTTCTGTAAACTTGAATGGGATAAAGAGTTTTAATCTTACAGCTTTTCTAGACTTTCAAAATATAATTGGACTGAATAGAGAATTCCATTTGTGGGTTGTGAGCTCAAAAAAATTTATCCATCGTTTTACAGCCGCTCCTTTCACAATAATCTTATGGGAAAAAGTATTTTTTGGGTTAATGTGGCATCTCGTGACAGATACTATTGCTTTTTTATTACATGGTTTGGCCATTATGTCAAACTGACTTCAAAACCTGGCTCTCTTCCTGGGGCCTTGGTTTGCAGTCATTTATTCATAGAACCATAGTTACATGTGTAACCTTTGTGTGCTAGGGATGGTAAGATTCACTGATTCACACTGCTTCAAGATGCAATTGCCCTGATTAAAAAGTGTGTTGGATAGTTTGGGATGAACTGGGGATGCATTGTTCCTAACATCTTTGCATTGGTAAAAAAAACTATGTATATATAAAATATTAGTAGAGCCCTATGCCTTTTATTATTTAGAAATGTGACCAATAATTTTATATTTAGATGGATTCCTCTACTCTAAATTCAATTCAATTCAATTCAATTTTATTTGTATAGCGCCAATTCACAACAGAAGTTATCTCAGGACACTTTTCAAATAGAGCAGGTCTAGACCGAACTCTTTAACATTAATTACAGAGACCAACAGTACCACCATGAGCAAGCACTTGGCGACAAGGGCAAGGAAAAACTGCCTGTTAAAGGCAGAAACCTAGGACAGATCCTCCGGCTCTAGGTGGGTGGTCGTCTGTCTCGACCAGTTGGGGTGAGAGAGAGAGAGAGAGAGAGAGCGACAGACAGACAGACAGGTGCACAGCAACAACAGTATTGGCAATGGCAGTCAAGCAGGACCATGGCAGGAGGCTCCACCAGGATCCATGAGAACCTGCGAGACGAGAAAGCACAAGAACTCCGGGGAAGAAGTGGAGTTAGTAACATGCATTAAAGGGACATGAATGAGTACAGAAAGAGAGGGAAGAGAGTAGCTCAGTGCACCATGGGAAATCCCCGATAGTCTAGGCCTATAGCAGCATAACTAAGGGATGGTTCAGGACTCACCTGATCCAGCCCTAACTATAAACTTTATCAAAGAGGAATGTCTTAAGCCTACTCTTGAATGTGGTGAGGGTGTCTGCCTCCCCGAACCACAACTGGAAAGCTGGTTCCACAGGAGGAAGACTTGGTAACTGAAGGCTCTGGCTCCTGTTCTACTTTTAGAGACTATAGGAACCACAAGTAGCCCAGCATTCAGAGAACGTAGTGTTCTAGTGGGGTAATAGGGTACTATGAGCTCTTTAAGATATGAAGGGGCCTGACCATGAAGAGCTTTAAACCGTTTGTCAAGCTGCTATCTGTACCATATTGAATTGCATAGCATTACATACTTTTGCATCACATTGTATCACGTTGAATTGCATTGTGTTGAATAAAATCTTGTCAAATCACACAGCATCACAATAGGGTGGATAGGTATAGCATCGGCCTCAGTGATGGACATGCAGATCCCAAATGTGTACTACTACATTTAGCTGCAGCTCTCTCTGTGCAATCTGTCCATGTCATTGCCTATGCACAACTCCGTGAAGTCAACACCCATGACAGCTGATTTCTGTATTTACAGTGGGTACGGAAAGTATTCAGACCCCTTTAAAATGTTCACTCTTTGTTTCATTGCAGCCAATTGCTAAAATCAAAAAGTTCATTTTATTTCTCATTAATGTACACTCAGCACCCCATCTTGACAGAAAAAAACAGAAATGTAGATATTTTTGCAAATTTATTAAAAAAAAAAAACTGAAATATCATATGGTCATAAGTATTCAGACCCTTTGCTGTGACACTCATGTTTAACTCACATGCTGTCCATTTCTTCTGATCCTCCTTGAGATGGTCCTGCTCCTTCATTGGAGTCTAGCTGTGTTTAATTAAACTGATTGGACTTGATTAGGAAAGGCACACACCTGTCTATATAAGACCTTACAGCTCACAGTGCATGTCAGAGCAAATGAGAATCATGAGGTCGGAAGGAACTGCCCAAAGGGCTCAGAGACAGAATTGTGGCAAGGCACAGATCTGGCCAAGGTTACAAAAATTTCTGCAGCACTCAAGGTTCCTAAGAGCACAGTGGCCTCCATAATCCTTAAATGGAAGAAGTTTGGGACGTCCAGAACTCTTCCTAGACCTGGCTGCGTCCGGCCAAACTGAGTAATACGTGGGAGAAGAGCCTTGGTGAGAGAGGTAAAGAAGAACCCAAGATCACTGTGGCTGAGCTCAGAGATGCAGTAGGGAGATTGGAGAAAGTTCCACAAAGTCAGCTATCACTGCAGCCCTGCACCAGTCGGGGCTTTATGGCAGAGTGGCCCGGCGGAAGCCTCTCCTCCGAGTGCAAGACATATGAAAGATGAATGCGGCCAAGTACAGAGATATCCTGGAAAAGCCTCTTCCAGAGTGCTCAGGACCTCCAGACTGGGCCGAAGGTTCACCTTCCAACAAGACAATGACCCTAAGCACACAGCTAAAATAACAAAGGAGTGGCTTGAACAACTCTGTGACCATTCTTGACTGGCCCAGCCAGAGCCTGACCTAAACCCAATTGAGCATCTCTGGAGAGTCTGAAAGTGGCTGTCCACCAACGTTCACCATCCAACCTGACAGAACTGGAGAGGATCTGCAAGGAAGAATGGCAGAGGATCCCCAAATCCAGGTGTGAAAAACTTGTTGCATCATTCCCAAGAAGACTCATGGCTGTAGTAGCTCAAAAGGGTGCTTCTACTCAATACTGAGCAAAGGGTCTGAATACTTATGACCATGTGATATTTCAGTTTTTCTTTTTTAATAAATTTGCAAAATTTCTACATTTGTTTTTTTCTGTCAAGATGGGGTGCTGAGTGTACATTAATGAAATAAAATGAACTTTTTTGATTTTAGTAAATGGCTGCAATGAAACAAAGAGTGAAAAATTTAAAGGGGTCTGAATACTTTCCGTACCCTGTATATGTTGGGGGTGATGAGCTTTGTAGGCAGAGGCATGTCAGAAGGGGTCCAGGGGTAGTGTATGAGAGCAACATTGTGGCTTTTCACAAATTTTCCCAACACATCAGAATAAAAAGGGGGTTAAATTAATCTGATATGCTTGAGCCGACTTGTTTGTTGCAGCCTCCTCAACCTCCTCCTTAGGTGTTTTGGCATTGTTGTGTTAAATTAATATTTATGTATATGTCTATTGTGGGGGGGATTAGCTGTTTTAGCAGAATCCCCACTGCTGCTGGATTCTTTGAGAGCTCCCTCAAACAGCAGAGCCTTTTCCACCAATTCTTCATGTACAACATGTGCTATATGTGCCTATTCCTCGCCGTAAGTACTTGACATTGTGATGTTCAATTTCCAACATGTCACTGTGTCCTGGAGATGAG
>NW_026136702.1:28311243-28320949 GCF_905237075.1 Dicentrarchus labrax | reverse complement strand
TCAATTCAATTCAATTCAATTCAATTTTATTTGTATAGCGCCAATTCATAACAGAAGTTATCTCAGGACACTTTTCAAATAGAGCAGGTCTAGACCGAACTTTAACATTAATTACAGAGACCCAACAGTACCACCATGAGCAAGCACTTGGCGACAAGGGCAAGGAAAAACTGCCTGTTAAAAGGCAGAAACCTAGGACAGATCCTCCGGCTCTAGGTGGGTGGTCGTCTGTCTCACCAGTTGGGGTGAGAGAGAGAGAGAGAGAGAGAGAGAGAGAGAGAGAGAGAGAGAGAGAGCGACAGACAGCAGACAGGTGCACAGCAACAACAGTATTGGCAATGGCAGTCAAGCAGGACCATGGCAGGAGGCTCCACCAGGATCCATGAGAACCTGCAAGTAGACGAGAAAGCACAAGAACTCCGGGGAAGAAGTGGAGTTAGTAACATGCATTAAAGGGACATGAATGAGTGCAGAAAGAGAGAGGAAGAGAGTAGCTCAGTGCACCATGGGAAATCCCCCGATAGTCTAGGCCTATAGCAGCATAACTAAGGGATGGTTCAGGACTCACCTGATCCAGCCCTAACTATAAGCTTTATCAAAGAGGAATGTCTTAAGCCTACTCTTGAAAGTGGTGAGGGTGTCTGCCTCCCGAACCACAACTGGAAGCCGGTTCCACAGGAGAGGAGCTTGGTAACTGAAGGCTCTGGCTCCTGTTCTACTTTTAGAGACTATAGGAACCACAAGTAGCCCAGCATTCAGAGAACGTAGTGTTCTAGTGGGGTAATAGGGTACTATGAGCTCTTTAAGATATGAAGGGGCCTGACCATGAAGAGCTTTATAGGTGAGGAGGAGTATTTTAAATTCAATTCTACATTTTATAGGGAGCCAATGCAGAGTAGCTAGTACAGGAGAGATGTGATCTCTTTTTCTAGTTCCTGTCAGTACCGTGCTGCAGCGTTCTGAATTAATTGGAGCGTTTTAATGGACTTATTGGGGCAACCTGATAATAAAGAGTTGCAGTAATCCAGCCTTGAAGTAACAAATGCATGGATTAGTTTTTCTGCATCTGTCTGTGATAGTATGTGTCTAATTTTTCTAATATTACGTAAATGAAAGAAGGCAGTCCTAGAGGTCTGCTTTATGTGGAGTTAAATGACAAATCCTGATCAAAGATAACTCCAAGATTCCTGACAGTGGTGCTAGAGGCCAAGTTAATGCCATCTAGAGTGACTATATCTTTAGACAATGAGTCTCTAAGGTTTTTGGGGCCAAGAACAAGAATTTCGGCTTTTTCTGAGTTTAACATCAGAAAATTGCAGGTCATCCAGGATTTTATGTCCTTAAGACATGTTTGTAATTTAGATAATTGATTAATTTCATTGGGTTTGATTGATAGATATAACTGCGCATCATCGCATAACAGTGAAAGTTAATGGAGTGATTCCTAATAATGTTGCCTAAAGGGAGCATATATAAAGTAAATAGTATTGGTCCAAGTACAGAACCTTGTGGAACTCCATGACTAACTTTAGTATTTATGGAGGATTCATCGTTAACATGTACGAACTGAGTACGATCTGATAAGTATGACTTAAACCAGGTTAGGGCAGTTCCTTTAATGCCAATTTGATGCTCAAGTCTCTGTAAAAGAATATCATGGTCAATGGTGTCAAATGCAGCACTAAGATCTAATAATACAAGTACAGAGACAAGTCCATTGTCAGAAGCAGTCAGAAGGTCATTATTAACTTTAACCAGAGCTGTCTCTGTGCTATGATGAACTCTAAATCCTGACTGAAAATCCTCAAATAAACTATTGTTATGTAGAAAGTCACACAACTCTTTGGCGATTACTTTCTCCAGAATCTTAGAGAGGAACGGGAGGTTAGAAATCGGTCTATAGTTGGCTAAAACCCCTGGGTCAAGAGTAGACTTTTTAAGAAGGGGTTTAATTACAGCTACTTTAAAGGACTGTGGTACATATCCTGATAATAAAGAAAGATTAATCATATCCAGTAAAGAAGTGCCAATTAAGGGAACAACTCTTTAAGCAGCCTAGTTGGGATCGGGTCTAACAGACAGGTTGATGGCTTCGATGAAGAAATGATTGAAGTTAACTGATGAAGATCGATAGCAGAAAAACAGTCTAAATATACATCTAAGTTTACATTGACAGAAGTCCCTGAACTTGAGAGCCACTGATAACTGTTGATGGCAGTTGGTGATTAATTTTTTCTCTAATAGTAATAATTTTATTATAGAAGAAGCTCATGAAGTCATTGCTACTTAAGTTTATGGGGATATGTGGCTCGATAGAGCTGTGACTCTCTGTCAGCCTGGCTACAGTGCTGAAGAGGAACCTAGGGTTGTTCTTATTTTCTTCTATTAGTGCTGAGTAATAGGCTCCTCTGGCATTACGGAGGGCCTTTCTATAAATCTTAAGATCATCTTGCCAATTTGAGCGATATTCTGATAATTTGGAAGAGCGCCCATTTCCTTTCAGATTTCCTAGCTATTTGCTTTAACTGGCGGGTTTGGTGGTTATACCAAGGTGCTAGTCTCCTATGTTTTAATAATTTCCTTTTATAGGAGCGATAGAGTCTAATGTTGATCGTAGTGAGCCTGTAGCACTATCGACAAGATTATCAATTTCAGAGGGACTAAAGTTGTTATAGGACTCTGTTAAATTCAGACATGGCATTGAATTAAACACTGAAGGAATCTCCTCCTTAAATTTAGCTACAGCACTGTCAGATAAACATCTGCTGTAGGAAGTTTTGCCTAATGGCTTATAATCTAATAGTATGAATTCAAAAGTTACTAAATAATGGTCAGATAGGAAAGGATTATGTGGGAAGACTATTAAATGTTCAATATCAATGCCATATGATAGAACAAGGTCAAGAGTGTGATTAAAACAATGAGTTGGTTTATTTACACTGTGACAGAAGCCAATTGAGTCTATTAATGATATAAATGCATTACTAAGGCTGTCATTGTCAACATCCACATGAATATTAAAATCACCTACAATAATTACTTTATCTGATTTAAGGACTAAGCTTGATAGAAACTCTGAAAATTCAGATATAAAATCAGAGTACGGTCCAGGAGCGCGGTACACTATAACAAATAGAACTGGCTGCAGTGTTTTCCAGTTTGGGTGAGAAAGACTAAGAACAAGGCTTTCAAATGAATTATAATTTAGTTTAGGTTTAGGGTCCATTAAAACGCTCGAATCATATATAGCTGCTACTCCACCTCCTCGGCCTGTGCCTCGAGGAATGTGAGTATTAATATGACTGGGGGGTGGATTCATTTAGGCTAACATACTCCTCGTGGGACAACCAGGTCTCAGTAAGACAAAGTAAATCAATACCATAATCTGATATTAATTCATTCACTAGAACAGCTTTAGAGGACAGAGACCTGATATTTAACAGCCCACATTTCATTCTCTCTTATTTTGTGCTACTGAGGAGTTGGTTTTAATTTTATTAGATTTCATTCAATTTCATCTAAAGGGACGTACAGTGACTCTGCATTAGGCGTACAGTGGCTCTACAGTAGACGTACAGTGGCTCTGCAGTAGACGCACAGTGACTCTACAGTAAACGTACAGTGGCTCTGCAGTAGACATACAGTGGCTCTGCAGTAGATGTACAGTGGCTCTGCGGTAGACGTACAGTGGCTCTGCAGTAGACGCACAGTGACTCTACAGTAAACGTACAGTGGCTCTGCAGTAGACGACAGTGGCTCTACAGGAAACGAGAGTGGCTCTGCAGTAGACATACAGTGGCTCTGCAGTAGACATACAGTGGCTCTGCAGTAGACGCACAGTGACTCTACAGTAAACGTACAGTGACTCTACAGTAAACGTACAGTGGCTCTGCAGTAGACGTACAGTGGCTCTGCAGTAGGCGTACAGTGGCTCTGCAGTAGACGTAGTGACTCTACAGTAAACGTACAGTGGCTCTGCAGTAGACGACAGTGACTCTACAGTAAACGTACAGTGGCTCTGCAGTAGACGTACAGTGGCTCTGCAGTAGACGTAGTGACTCTACAGTAAACGTACAGTGGCTCTGCAGTAGACGCACAGTGACTCTACAGTAAACGTACAGTGGCTCTGCAGTAGACATACAGTGGCTCTGCAGTAGACGACGTACAGTGGCTCTACAGGAAACGTACAGTGGCTCTGCAGTAGACATACAGTGGCTCTGCAGTAGATGTACAGTGGCTCTGCGGTAGACGTACAGTGGCTCTGCAGTGGACGCACAGTGACTCTACAGTAAACGTACAGTGGCTCTGCAGTAGACGTACAGTGGCTCTGCAGTAGACGTACAGTGGCTCTGCAGTAGACGTAGTGACTCTACAGTAAACGTACAGTGGCTCTGCAGTAGACGTACAGTGGCTCTGCAGTAGACGTAGTGACTCTACAGTAAACGTACAGTGGCTCTGCAGTAGACGCACAGTGACTCTACAGTAAACGTACAGTGGCTCTGCAGTAGACATACAGTGGCTCTGCAGTAGATGTACAGTGGCTCTACAGGAAACGTAGTGGCTCTACAGTAAACGTACAGTGGCTCTACAGTAGACATACAGTGACTCTGCCCTGTATTTGAGAAAGGACTTTCACCACCAAGTCGCTAAAGATATACTTATTTCTCTCAATGTCAATGGAACATGCTATTGCCAAGTGGGTGCAGTATCACCCCCGGATATTTGCATGGACACTTGGGCGGCTGTGGTGCAGAGGCAGAGCGGGTCGTCCCCTAATCAGAAGGTTGTTGGTTCAATCCCCGGCTCCTGGTGCCACATGTCGAAGTATCCTTGAGCAAGATACTGAACCCCGAATTGCTTCTGATGCTATGCATCGGTGTGTGAATGTGTATGAATGCATTAGTTTGTGTTCAATGGACTTTGCCATTGCTGAATGAAAGTGGCATGTAGTGTAAAAGCACTTTGAGTGGTTGGAAGACTAGTAAGGTGCTATAAAATGTGGTGGCAATTTGTTTAATACAGTATGATTTTGTCTTTCTGTAAGGTTTTATTCAAGTCATCCATGAATGGTCTCAATGCAAACAGTGTTGCTGTGCGTGCAATACAATGTAAAGTTTTCGAGCTGGTTTGCTAAATAGGCTAATGTAGCTAACAATAACACTAGCCTGCCACTGCCCCTGGTGGCCCCTGGTGGATTTTTGTTACGGCAGTGGTTCCAAATCTGGGGGTTGGGACCCCCATTAGGGGGGTCACCAAAGTTTCACAGGGAGTCACAAGGCTTTCTTGATTTGAGGATGTAAGAAAACTTAAAAATATACACAGTCCGTCTATATCTCAGCATTTGGTACTTCTGTGAAGACAAGTCAATTGTTCAGTCTTATAGAACAATGGCCAAGCTCCAGGGAAATAAAACACTGAATTTGTCAAGTAAGAATCTTTAAATATATATCATTGTTAAATATGATCAAAAATATATAACACCGAAATGTGTAAAAAGTTCCCTAAACAGGAAATAATCTGCTCAAGTTTTACATAAACGTCCTGTAGTTAGTGAGTAATATGAAATATGTCACTGATTGAGTTTACTAAATGATTGAAAGTGTGTTTGAATACTTGTTTGTTTTGGGTATTTTTAGGGTATTGGTTGGAGTATTGGTTTGGATATTTGTGTGTTTGATGGATTCTTTGGTTGCAGCTTGTGAATGGTGTGTTTAGACTGGCAGCCAGGGTGTGGTTTTGCTGTGTGTGTATGTACTGTGTATCCTGTGTTATTCAATTAAATTTTCAATTAAATTTTATTTGTATAGCGCCAATTCATAACAGAAGTTATCTCAGGACACTTTCCAAATAGAGCAGGTCTAGACCGAACTCTTTAAAACATTATTTACAGAGACCCAACAGTACCATCATGAGCAAGCACTTGGCGACAAGGGCAAGGGGAAAACTGCCTGTTAAAAGGCAGAAACCTAGGGACGGATCCTTCGGCTCTAGGTGGGTGGTCGTCTGTCTCAACCAGTTGGGGTGAGAGAGAGAGAGACAGAGAGAGAGAGACAGACAGACAGACAGGTGCACAGTAACGACAGTATTGGCAATGGCAATCTAGTAGGACCATGGCAGGAGGCTCCACCAGGATCGATAAGAACCTGCGAGATGAGAAAGCACAAGAACTCCGGGGAAGAAGTGAAGTTAGTAACATGCATTAATGGGACATGAATGAGTGCAGAAAGAGAGAGGAAGAGAGGAGCTCAGTGCACCATGGGAAATCCCCCGATAGTCTAGGCCTATAGCAGCATAACTAAGGGATGGTTCAGGACTCACCTGATCCAGCCCTAACTATAAGCTTTATCAAAGAGGAATGTCTTAAGCCTACTCTTGAATGTGGTGAGGGTGTCTGCCTCCCGAACCACAACTGGAAGCTGGTTCCACAGGAGAGGAGCTTGGTAACTGAAGGCTCTGGCTCCTGTTCTACTTTTAGAGACTATAGGAACCACAAGTAGCCCAGCATTCAGAGAACGTAGTGTTCTAGTGGGGTAATAGGGTACTATGAGCTCTTTAAGATATGAAGGGGCCTGACCATGAAGAGCTTTATAGGTGAGGAGGAGTATTTTAAATTCAATTCTACATTTTATAGGGAGCCAATGCAGAGTAGCTAGTACAGGAGAGATGTGATCTCTTTTTCTAGTTCCTGTCAGTACTCGTGCTGCAGCGTTCTGAATTAATTGGAGCGTTTTAATGGACTTATTGGGGCAACCTGATAATAAAGAGTTGCAGTAATCCAGCCTTGAAGTAACAAATGCATGGATTAGTTTTTCTGCATCTGTCTGTGATAGTATGTGTCTAATTTTTCTAATATTACGTAATGAAAGAAGGCAGTCCTAGAGGTCTGCTTTATGGGAGTTAAATGACAAATCCTGATCAAAGATAACTCCAAGATTCCTGACAGTGGTGCTAGAGGCCAAGTTAATGCCATCTAGAGTGACTATATCTTTAGACAATGAGTCTCTAAGGTTTTTGGGGCCAAGAACAAGAATTTCGGTTTTTTCTGAGTTTAACATCAGAAAATTGCAGGTCATCCAGGATTTTATGTCCTTAAGACATGTTTGTAATTTAGATAATTGATTAATTTCATTGGGTTTGATTGATAGATATAACTGCGTATCATCTGCATAACAGTGAAAGTTAATGGAGTGATTCCTAATAATGTTGCCTAAAGGGAGCATATATAAAGTAAATAGTATTGGTCCAAGTACAGAACCTTGTGGAACTCCATGACTAACTTTAGTATTTATGGAGGATTCATCGTTAACATGTACAAACTGAGTACGATCTGATAAGTATGACTTAAACCAGGTTAGGGCAGTTCCTTTAATGCCAATTTGATGCTCAAGTCTCTGTAAAAGAATATCATGGTCAATGGTGTCAAATGCAGCACTAAGATCTAATAATACAAGTACAGAGACAAGTCCATTGTCAGAAGCAGTCAGAAGGTCATTATTAACTTTAACCAGAGCTGTCTCTGTGCTATGATGAACTCTAAATCCTGACTGAAAATCCTCAAATAAACTATTGTTATGTAGAAAGTCACACAACTCTTTGGCGACTACTTTCTCCAGAATCTTAGAGAGGAACGGGAGGTTAGAAATCGGTCTATAGTTGGCTAAAACCCCTGGGTCAAGAGTAGACTTTTAAGAAGGGGTTTAATTACAGCTACTTTAAAGGACTGTGGTACATATCCTGATAATAAAGAAAGATTAATCATATCCAGTAAAGAAGTGCCAATTAAGGGAACAACTTCTTTAAGCAGCCTAGTTGGGATCGGGTCTAACAGACAGGTTGATGGCTTCGATGAAGAAATGATTGAAGTTAACTGATGAAGATCGATAGCAGAAAAACAGTCTAAATATACATCTAAGTTTACATTGACAGAAGTCCCTGAACTTGAGAGCCACTGATAACTGTTGATGGCAGTTGGTGATTAATTTTTTCTCTAATAGTAATAATTTTATTATAGAAGAAGCTCATGAAGTCATTGCTACTTAAGTTTATGGGGATATGTGGCTCGATAGAGCTGTGACTCTCTGTCAGCCTGGCTACAGTGCTGAAGAGGAACCTAGGGTTGTTCTTATTTACTTCTATTAGTGCTGAGTAATAGGCTCCTCTGGCATTACGGAGGGCCTTTCTATAAATCTTAAGATCATCTTGCCAATTTGAGCGATATTCTGATAATTTGGAAGAGCGCCATTTCCTTTCAGATTTCCTAGCTATTTGCTTTAACTGGCGGGTTTGGTGGTTATACCAAGGTGCTAGTCTCCTATGTTTTAATAATTTCCTTTTATAGGAGCGATAGAGTCTAATGTTGATCAGAGTGAGCCTGTAGCACTATCGACAAGATTATCAATTTCAGAGGGACTAAAGTTGTTATAGGACTCTGTTAAATTCAGACATGGCATTGAATTAAACACTGAAGGAATCTCCTCCTTAAATTTAGCTACAGCACTGTCAGATAGACATCTGCTGTAGGAAGTTTTGCCTAATGGCTTATAATCTAATAGTATGAATTCAAAAGTTACTAAATAATGGTCAGATAGGAAAGGATTATGTGGGAAGACTATTAAATGTTCAATATCAATGCCATATGATAAAACAAGGTCAAGAGTGTGATTAAAACAATGAGTTGGTTTATTTACACTCTGACAGAAGCCAATTGAGTCTATTAATGATATAAATGCATTACTAAGGCTGTCATTGTCAACATCCACATGAATATTAAAATCACCTACAATAATTACTTTATCTGATTTAAGGACTAAGCTTGATAGAAACTCTGAAAATTCAGATATAAAATCAGAGTACGGTCCAGGAGCGCGGTACACTATAACAAATAGAACTGGCTGCAATGTTTTCCAGTTTGGGTGAGAAAGACTAAGAACAAGGCTTTCAAATGAATTATAATTTAGTTTAGGTTTAGGGTCCATTAAAAACGCTCGAATCATATATAGCTGCTACTCCACCTCCTCGGCCAGTGCCTCGAGGAATGTGAGTATTAATATGACTGGGGGGGTGGATTCATTTAGGCTAACATACTCCTCGTGGGACAACCAGGTCTCAGTAAGACAAAGTAAATCAATATCATAATCTGATATTAATTCATTCACTAAAACAGCTTTAGAGGACAGAGACCTGATATTTAACAGCCCACATTTCATTCTCTTATTTTGTGCTACTGAGGAGTTGGTTTTAATTTTTATTAGATTTTTATGTTGAAACTCCTCTTGTTTTTATTTCTTTAAATAATTTAGGTGGTCGGGGACAGACACAGTCTCTATGGGGTTTTGGGTGGGTGACTGTTCTAAAGAAAGCGCAGAGGAGTGTGTAAGACAGCAGCTCTGCTTCCTGGTCCTAACTCTGGACTGTCAGGTTTTAGAAATAAAGTTCGCCATATTTCTAGATAAGAGAGCCGCTCCATCCAAAGTGGGATGGATGCCGTCTCTCCTAATCAGACCAGGTTTTCCCCAAAAAGGCTTCCAGTTATCAATGAAGCCCACATCGTTTGCTGGACACCACCTCGACAGCCAGCGGTGGAATGACGACATGCGGCTATACATGTCATCACTGGTCACATTGGGGAGGGGTCCAGAGAAAACTACGGTGTCCGACATTGTCTTAGCATAGTTACACACCGACTCCACATTAATCTTAGTGACCT
>NW_026136702.1:28255342-28311143 GCF_905237075.1 Dicentrarchus labrax | reverse complement strand
TTCCGGTTATCACCGGAAGTCGAGACAGACACCCAAAGAAGCGGAAGGAAAAAATGAACAGATTGAACCTGCTTTGAACTCTCTCACAACCTTCCTGTGAGAGAAACATGCTCATTAGACCAATGTCTAATGTTGCACTCATCCCTATTCCTATCGGGTAACCCTAACCCTAGCTTCCAAATGGCTGGCTGGCACGCTGTTGACATGTCTTTCACTCCAACTAACACCTTTCCCAGTAGCCTTACCCTGAACCTAACCACTCCCACACTTGCCTACACACAACCAACCACCTCAGACACTCCAAAAAGTCAACATACAAACCTGTCCCAATCCACTCCAAATGGCCCGAAATGTGCTCCTACACACTTTCTGAAAAATCCCATATACTAGGGCTGGGACACTTTGAAATTTTCCAACAACCCATCGCCCCATTCGCAATGAATGGACACACTCAAACAGGGAATAACTCCGGAACCCAACGTCGCAGACACTTGGAAACGCGCTCCGTATGCCATAATCTGACCCTTCTGAACCACGCAGGAACACTTGTCCCCGAGTCTCTACGACCTACGCTTGCCGAGATACAAGGATTTTCACCTCTATTCTCCGGAATTCGCCCACTTCCGGTTATCACCGGGAAGTCGAGACTGACACCCAAAGAAGCGGAAGGAAAAAATGACCAGATTGAACCTGCTTTGAACTCTCTACAACCTTCCTGTGAGGAGAAACATGCTCATTAGACCAATGTCCTAATGTTGCACTCATCCCTATTCCTATCGGGTAACCCTAACCCTAACTTCCAAATGGCTGGCTGGCAGGCACGCTGATGACAGACATGTCTATCACTCCAAATAACACCTTTCCCAGTAGCCTTACCCTGAACCTAACCACTCCCACACTTGCCACACACAACCAACCACCTCAGACACTCCAAAACAGTCAACATACAAACCTGTCCCAATCCACTCCAAATGGCCCGAAACGTGCTCCCTAAACACTTTCTGAAAAATCCCATACAAGGGCTGACACTTTGAAACAAAAAAAACCCCCAAAAAAAAAAACAATTAAACCCCTCCCCCCCATACAAAAAAAAGAGACACTCAAACGGAAAAAATCCGGAACCGAACGTCCCCAACCCCGAAAAACGCCCCCCCCCCCCTAAACCCCCCCTTTTGAAAACACGGAGGTTTTCCCGAATCTCTTAGGCCTAAGGTTGCCGGAATAAAAAGTTTTCACCTCTATTTTCGGAAATTCACCCTCTACCGGTGGTTACCACCGAAGAAGACTGACACAAAAAGAGGGAAAAAAAAAATGAACAGATTGAACCTGCTTTGAACTCTCCTACAACCTTCCTGTGAGGAGAAAACATGCTCATTAGACCAATGTCTAATGTTGCACTCATCCCTATTCCTATCGGGGTAACCCTAACCCCTAGCTTCCCAAATGGCTGGCTGGCAGGCACGCTGGTGACAGACATGTCTTTCACTCCAACTAACACCTTTCCCATTAGCCTTACCCTGAACCTAACCACTCCCACACTTGCCTACACACAACCAACCACCTCAGACACTCCAAAAAAGTCAACATACAAACCTGTCCCAATCCACTCCAAATGGCCCGAAACGTGCTCCTAAACACTTTCTGAAAAATCCCATACAAGGGCTGACACTTTGAAATTTTCCAACAACCCATCGCCCCATTCACAATGAATGGACACACTCAAACGGGAATAACTCCGGAACCGAACGTCGCAGACACTTGGAAACGCGCTCCGCCTGCCATAATCCGACCCTTCTGAACACGCAGGACTTGTCCCCGAGTCTCTACGACCTACGGTTGCCGAGATACAAGGATTTTCACCTCTATTTCCGGAATTACGCCCACTTCCGGTTATCACCGGAAGTCGAGACTGACACCCAAAGAAGCGGAAGGAAAAAATGAACAGATTGAACCTGCTTTGAACTCTCTACAACCTTCCTGTGAGGAGAAACATGCTCATTAGACCAATGTCTAATGTTGCACTCATCCCTATTCCTATCGGGTAACCCTAACCCTAGCTTCCAAATGGCTGGCTGGCACGCTGTTGACATGTCTTTCACTCCAACTAACACCTTTCCCATTAGCCTTACCCTGAACCTAACCACTCCCACACTTGCCTACACACAACCAACCACCTCAGACACTCCAAAACAGTCAACATACAAACCTGTCCCAATCCACTCCAAATGGCCCGAAACGTGCTCCTAAACACTTTCTGAAAAATCCCATACAAGGGCTGACACTTTGAAATTTTCCAACAACCCATCGCCCCATTCACAATGAATGGACACACTCAAACGGGAATAACTCCGGAACCGAACGTCGCAGACACTTGGAAACGCGCTCCGCCTGCCATAATCCGACCCTTCTGAACACGCAGGACTTGTCCCCGAGTCTCTACGACCTACGGTTGCCGAGATACAAGGATTTTCACCTCTATTTCCGGAATTACGCCCACTTCCGGTTATCACCGGAAGTCGAGACTGACACCCAAAGAAGCGGAAGGAAAAAATGAACAGATTGAACCTGCTTTGAACTCTCTACAACCTTCCTGTGAGGAGAAACATGCTCATTAGACCAATGTCTAATGTTGCACTCATCCCTATTCCTATCGGGTAACCCTAACCCTAGCTTCCAAATGGCTGGCTGGCACGCTGTTGACATGTCTTTCACTCCAACTAACACCTTTCCCATTAGCCTTACCCTGAACCTAACCACTCCCACACTTGCCTACACACAACCAACCACCTCAGACACTCCAAAAAAGTCAACATACAAACCTGTCCCAATCCACTCCAAATGGCCCGAAATGTGCTCCTACACACTTTCTGAAAAATCCCATACTAGGGCTGACACTTTGAAATTTTCCAACAACCCATCGCCCCATTCGCAATGAATGGACACACTCAAACAGGAATAACTCCGGAACCCAACGTCGCAGACACTTGGAAACGCGCTCCGTATGCCATAATCTGACCCTTCTGAACACGCAGGAACACTTGTCCCCGAGTCTCTACGACCTACGCTTGCCGAGATACAAGGATTTTCACCTCTATTTCCGGAATTACGCCCACTTCCGGTTATCACCGGAAGTCGAGACTGACACCCAAAGAAGCGGAAGGAAAAAATGAACAGATTGAACCTGCTTTGAACTCTCTACAACCTTCCTGTGAGGAGAAACATGCTCATTAGACCAATGTCTAATGTTGCACTCATCCCTATTCCTATCGGGTAACCCTAACCCTAGCTTCCAAATGGCTGGCTGGCAGGCACGCTGATGACAGACATGTCTATCACTCCAAATAACACCTTTCCCAGTAGCCTTACCCTGAACCTAACCACTCCCACACTTGCCTACACACAACCAACCACCTCAGACACTCCAAAACAGTCAACATACAAACCTGTCCCAATCCACTCCAAATGGCCCGAAACGTGCTCCTAAACACTTTCTGAAAAATCCCATACAAGGGCTGACACTTTGAAATTTTCCAACAACCCATCGCCCCATTCACAATGAATGGACACACTCAAACAGGAATAACTCCGGAACCGAACGTCGCAGACACTTGGAAACGCGCTCCGCCTGCCATAATCCGACCCTTCTGAACACGCAGGACTTGTCCCCGAGTCTCTACGACCTACGGTTGCCGAGATACAAGGATTTTCACCTCTATTTCCGGAATTACGCCCACTTCCGGTTATCACCGGAAGTCGAGACTGACACCCAAAGAAGCGGAAGGAAAAAATGAACAGATTGAACCTGCTTTGAACTCTCTACAACCTTCCTGTGAGGAGAAACATGCTCATTAGACCAATGTCTAATGTTGCACTCATCCCTATTCCTATCGGGTAACCCTAACCCTAGCTTCCAAATGGCTGGCTGGCAGACGCTGTTGACAGACATGTCTTTCACTCCAACTAACACCTTTCCCATTAGCCTTACCCTGAACCTAACCACTCCCACACTTGCCTACACACAACCAACCACCTCAGACACTCCAAAACAGTCAACATACAAACCTGTCCCAATCCACTCCAAATGGCCCGAAACGTGCTCCTAAACACTTTCTGAAAAATCCCATACAAGGGCTGACACTTTGAAATTTTCCAACAACCCATCGCCCCATTCACAATGAATGGACACACTCAAACGGGAATAACTCCGGAACCGAACGTCGCAGACACTTGGAAACGCGCTCCGCCTGCCATAATCCGACCCTTCTGAACACGCAGGACTTGTCCCCGAGTCTCTACGACCTACGGTTGCCGAGATACAAGGATTTTCACCTCTATTTCCGGAATTACGCCCACTTCCGGTTATCACCGGAAGTCGAGACTGACACCCAAAGAAGCGGAAGGAAAAAATGAACAGATTGAACCTGCTTTGAACTCTCTACAACCTTCCTGTGAGGAGAAACATGCTCATTAGACCAATGTCTAATGTTGCACTCATCCCTATTCCTATCGGGTAACCCTAACCCTAGCTTCCAAATGGCTGGCTGGCACGCTGTTGACATGTCTTTCACTCCAACTAACACCTTTCCCATTAGCCTTACCCTGAACCTAACCACTCCCACACTTGCCTACACACAACCAACCACCTCAGACACTCCAAAACAGTCAACATACAAACCTGTCCCAATCCACTCCAAATGGCCCGAAACGTGCTCCTAAACACTTTCTGAAAAATCCCATACAAGGGCTGACACTTTGAAATTTTCCAACAACCCATCGCCCCATTCACAATGAATGGACACACTCAAACGGGAATAACTCCGGAACCGAACGTCGCAGACACTTGGAAACGCGCTCCGCCTGCCATAATCCGACCCTTCTGAACACGCAGGACTTGTCCCCGAGTCTCTACGACCTACGGTTGCCGAGATACAAGGATTTTCACCTCTATTTCCGGAATTACGCCCACTTCCGGTTATCACCGGAAGTCGAGACTGACACCCAAAGAAGCGGAAGGAAAAAAATGAACAGATTGAACCTGCTTTGAACTCTCTACAACCTTCCTGTGAGGAGAAACATGCTCATTAGACCAATGTCTAATGTTGCACTCATCCCTATTCCTATCGGGTAACCCTAACCCTAGCTTCCAAATGGCTGGCTGGCACGCTGTTGACATGTCTTTCACTCCAACTAACACCTTTCCCATTAGCCTTACCCTGAACCTAACCACTCCCACACTTGCCTACACACAACCAACCACCTCAGACACTCCAAAAAAGTCAACATACAAACCTGTCCCAATCCACTCCAAATGGCCCGAAATGTGCTCCTACACACTTTCTGAAAAATCCCATACTAGGGCTGACACTTTGAAATTTTCCAACAACCCATCGCCCCATTCGCAATGAATGGACACACTCAAACAGGAATAACTCCGGAACCCAACGTCGCAGACACTTGGAAACGCGCTCCGTATGCCATAATCTGACCCTTCTGAACACGCAGGAACACTTGTCCCCGAGTCTCTACGACCTACGCTTGCCGAGATACAAGGATTTTCACCTCTATTTCCGGAATTACGCCCACTTCCGGTTATCACCGGAAGTCGAGACTGACACCCAAAGAAGCGGAAGGAAAAAATGAACAGATTGAACCTGCTTTGAACTCTCTACAACCTTCCTGTGAGGAGAAACATGCTCATTAGACCAATGTCTAATGTTGCACTCATCCCTATTCCTATCGGGTAACCCTAACCCTAGCTTCCAAATGGCTGGCTGGCAGGCACGCTGATGACAGACATGTCTATCACTCCAAATAACACCTTTCCCAGTAGCCTTACCCTGAACCTAACCACTCCCACACTTGCCTACACACAACCAACCACCTCAGACACTCCAAAACAGTCAACATACAAACCTGTCCCAATCCACTCCAAATGGCCCGAAACGTGCTCCTAAACACTTTCTGAAAAATCCCATACAAGGGCTGACACTTTGAAATTTTCCAACAACCCATCGCCCCATTCACAATGAATGGACACACTCAAACGGGAATAACTCCGGAACCGAACGTCGCAGACACTTGGAAACGCGCTCCGCCTGCCATAATCCGACCCTTCTGAACACGCAGGACTTGTCCCCGAGTCTCTACGACCTACGGTTGCCGAGATACAAGGATTTTCACCTCTATTTCCGGAATTACGCCCACTTCCGGTTATCACCGGAAGTCGAGACTGACACCCAAAGAAGCGGAAGGAAAAAATGAACAGATTGAACCTGCTTTGAACTCTCTACAACCTTCCTGTGAGGAGAAACATGCTCATTAGACCAATGTCTAATGTTGCACTCATCCCTATTCCTATCGGGTAACCCTAACCCTAGCTTCCAAATGGCTGGCTGGCACGCTGTTGACATGTCTTTCACTCCAACTAACACCTTTCCCATTAGCCTTACCCTGAACCTAACCACTCCCACACTTGCCTACACACAACCAACCACCTCAGACACTCCAAAACAGTCAACATACAAACCTGTCCCAATCCACTCCAAATGGCCCGAAACGTGCTCCTAAACACTTTCTGAAAAATCCCATACAAGGGCTGACACTTTGAAATTTTCCAACAACCCATCGCCCCATTCACAATGAATGGACACACTCAAACGGGAATAACTCCGGAACCGAACGTCGCAGACACTTGGAAACGCGCTCCGCCTGCCATAATCCGACCCTTCTGAACACGCAGGACTTGTCCCCGAGTCTCTACGACCTACGGTTGCCGAGATACAAGGATTTTCACCTCTATTTCCGGAATTACGCCCACTTCCGGTTATCACCGGAAGTCGAGACTGACACCCAAAGAAGCGGAAGGAAAAAATGAACAGATTGAACCTGCTTTGAACTCTCTACAACCTTCCTGTGAGGAGAAACATGCTCATTAGACCAATGTCTAATGTTGCACTCATCCCTATTCCTATCGGGTAACCCTAACCCTAGCTTCCAAATGGCTGGCTGGCACGCTGTTGACATGTCTTTCACTCCAACTAACACCTTTCCCATTAGCCTTACCCTGAACCTAACCACTCCCACACTTGCCTACACACAACCAACCACCTCAGACACTCCAAAAAAGTCAACATACAAACCTGTCCCAATCCACTCCAAATGGCCCGAAATGTGCTCCTACACACTTTCTGAAAAATCCCATACTAGGGCTGACACTTTGAAATTTTCCAACAACCCATCGCCCCATTCGCAATGAATGGACACACTCAAACAGGAATAACTCCGGAACCCAACGTCGCAGACACTTGGAAACGCGCTCCGTATGCCATAATCTGACCCTTCTGAACACGCAGGAACACTTGTCCCCGAGTCTCTACGACCTACGCTTGCCGAGATACAAGGATTTTCACCTCTATTTCCGGAATTACGCCCACTTCCGGTTATCACCGGAAGTCGAGACTGACACCCAAAGAAGCGGAAGGAAAAAATGAACAGATTGAACCTGCTTTGAACTCTCTACAACCTTCCTGTGAGGAGAAACATGCTCATTAGACCAATGTCTAATGTTGCACTCATCCCTATTCCTATCGGGTAACCCTAACCCTAGCTTCCAAATGGCTGGCTGGCAGGCACGCTGATGACAGACATGTCTATCACTCCAAATAACACCTTTCCCAGTAGCCTTACCCTGAACCTAACCACTCCCACACTTGCCTACACACAACCAACCACCTCAGACACTCCAAAACAGTCAACATACAAACCTGTCCCAATCCACTCCAAATGGCCCGAAACGTGCTCCTAAACACTTTCTGAAAAATCCCATACAAGGGCTGACACTTTGAAATTTTCCAACAACCCATCGCCCCATTCACAATGAATGGACACACTCAAACGGGAATAACTCCGGAACCGAACGTCGCAGACACTTGGAAACGCGCTCCGCCTGCCATAATCCGACCCTTCTGAACACGCAGGACTTGTCCCCGAGTCTCTACGACCTACGGTTGCCGAGATACAAGGATTTTCACCTCTATTTCCGGAATTACGCCCACTTCCGGTTATCACCGGAAGTCGAGACTGACACCCAAAGAAGCGGAAGGAAAAAATGAACAGATTGAACCTGCTTTGAACTCTCTACAACCTTCCTGTGAGGAGAAACATGCTCATTAGACCAATGTCTAATGTTGCACTCATCCCTATTCCTATCGGGTAACCCTAACCCTAGCTTCCAAATGGCTGGCTGGCACGCTGTTGACATGTCTTTCACTCCAACTAACACCTTTCCCATTAGCCTTACCCTGAACCTAACCACTCCCACACTTGCCTACACACAACCAACCACCTCAGACACTCCAAAACAGTCAACATACAAACCTGTCCCAATCCACTCCAAATGGCCCGAAACGTGCTCCTAAACACTTTCTGAAAAATCCCATACAAGGGCTGACACTTTGAAATTTTCCAACAACCCATCGCCCCATTCACAATGAATGGACACACTCAAACGGGAATAACTCCGGAACCGAACGTCGCAGACACTTGGAAACGCGCTCCGCCTGCCATAATCCGACCCTTCTGAACACGCAGGACTTGTCCCCGAGTCTCTACGACCTACGGTTGCCGAGATACAAGGATTTTCACCTCTATTTCCGGAATTACGCCCACTTCCGGTTATCACCGGAAGTCGAGACTGACACCCAAAGAAGCGGAAGGAAAAAATGAACAGATTGAACCTGCTTTGAACTCTCTACAACCTTCCTGTGAGGAGAAACATGCTCATTAGACCAATGTCTAATGTTGCACTCATCCCTATTCCTATCGGGTAACCCTAACCCTAGCTTCCAAATGGCTGGCTGGCACGCTGTTGACATGTCTTTCACTCCAACTAACACCTTTCCCATTAGCCTTACCCTGAACCTAACCACTCCCACACTTGCCTACACACAACCAACCACCTCAGACACTCCAAAACAGTCAACATACAAACCTGTCCCAATCCACTCCAAATGGCCCGAAACGTGCTCCTAAACACTTTCTGAAAAATCCCATACTAGGGCTGACACTTTGAAATTTTCCAACAACCCATCGCCCCATTCGCAATGAATGGACACACTCAAACAGGAATAACTCCGGAACCGAACGTCGCAGACACTTGGAAACGCGCTCCGCCTGCCATAATCCGACCCTTCTGAACACGCAGGAACACTTGTCCCCGAGTCTCTACGACCTACGCTTGCCGAGATACAAGGATTTTCACCTCTATTTCCGGAATTACGCCCACTTCCGGTTATCACCGGAAGTCGAGACTGACACCCAAAGAAGCGGAAGGAAAAAATGAACAGATTGAACCTGCTTTGAACTCTCTACAACCTTCCTGTGAGGAGAAACATGCTCATTAGACCAATGTCTAATGTTGCACTCATCCCTATTCCTATCGGGTAACCCTAACCCTAGCTTCCAAATGGCTGGCTGGCAGGCACGCTGATGACAGACATGTCTATCACTCCAAATAACACCTTTCCCAGTAGCCTTACCCTGAACCTAACCACTCCCACACTTGCCTACACACAACCAACCACCTCAGACACTCCAAAACAGTCAACATACAAACCTGTCCCAATCCACTCCAAATGGCCCGAAACGTGCTCCTAAACACTTTCTGAAAAATCCCATACAAGGGCTGACACTTTGAAATTTTCCAACAACCCATCGCCCCATTCACAATGAATGGACACACTCAAACGGGAATAACTCCGGAACCGAACGTCGCAGACACTTGGAAACGCGCTCCGCCTGCCATAATCCGACCCTTCTGAACACGCAGGACTTGTCCCCGAGTCTCTACGACCTACGGTTGCCGAGATACAAGGATTTTCACCTCTATTTCCGGAATTACGCCCACTTCCGGTTATCACCGGAAGTCGAGACTGACACCCAAAGAAGCGGAAGGAAAAAATGAACAGATTGAACCTGCTTTGAACTCTCTACAACCTTCCTGTGAGGAGAAACATGCTCATTAGACCAATGTCTAATGTTGCACTCATCCCTATTCCTATCGGGTAACCCTAACCCTAGCTTCCAAATGGCTGGCTGGCAGGCGCGCTGTTGACAGACATGTCTTTCACTCCAACTAACACCTTTCCCATTAGCCTTACCCTGAACCTAACCACTCCCACACTTGCCTACACACAACCAACCACCTCAGACACTCCAAAACAGTCAACATACAAACCTGTCCCAATCCACTCCAAATGGCCCGAAACGTGCTCCTAAACACTTTCTGAAAAATCCCATACAAGGGCTGACACTTTGAAATTTTCCAACAACCCATCGCCCCATTCACAATGAATGGACACACTCAAACGGGAATAACTCCGGAACCGAACGTCGCAGACACTTGGAAACGCGCTCCGCCTGCCATAATCCGACCCTTCTGAACACGCAGGACTTGTCCCCGAGTCTCTACGACCTACGGTTGCCGAGATACAAGGATTTTCACCTCTATTTCCGGAATTACGCCCACTTCCGGTTATCACCGGAAGTCGAGACTGACACCCAAAGAAGCGGAAGGAAAAAATGAACAGATTGAACCTGCTTTGAACTCTCTACAACCTTCCTGTGAGGAGAAACATGCTCATTAGACCAATGTCTAATGTTGCACTCATCCCTATTCCTATCGGGTAACCCTAACCCTAGCTTCCAAATGGCTGGCTGGCAGGCACGCTGATGACAGACATGTCTATCACTCCAAATAACACCTTTCCCAGTAGCCTTACCCTGAACCTAACCACTCCCACACTTGCCTACACACAACCAACCACCTCAGACACTCCAAAACAGTCAACATACAAACCTGTCCCAATCCACTCCAAATGGCCCGAAACGTGCTCCTAAACACTTTCTGAAAAATCCCATACAAGGGCTGACACTTTGAAATTTTCCAACAACCCATCGCCCCATTCACAATGAATGGACACACTCAAACAGGGAATAACTCCGGAACCGAACGTCGCAGACACTTGGAAACGCGCTCCGCCTGCCATAATCCGACCCTTCTGAACACGCAGGACTTGTCCCCGAGTCTCTACGACCTACGGTTGCCGAGATACAAGGATTTTCACCTCTATTTCCGGAATTACGCCCACTTCCGGTTATCACCGGAAGTCGAGACTGACACCCAAAGAAGCGGAAGGAAAAAATGAACAGATTGAACCTGCTTTGAACTCTCTACAACCTTCCTGTGAGGAGAAACATGCTCATTAGACCAATGTCTAATGTTGCACTCATCCCTATTCCTATCGGGTAACCCTAACCCTAGCTTCCAAATGGCTGGCTGGCACGCTGTTGACATGTCTTTCACTCCAACTAACACCTTTCCCATTAGCCTTACCCTGAACCTAACCACTCCCACACTTGCCTACACACAACCAACCACCTCAGACACTCCAAAACAGTCAACATACAAACCTGTCCCAATCCACTCCAAATGGCCCGAAACGTGCTCCTAAACACTTTCTGAAAAATCCCATACAAGGGCTGACACTTTGAAATTTTCCAACAACCCATCGCCCCATTCACAATGAATGGACACACTCAAACGGGAATAACTCCGGAACCGAACGTCGCAGACACTTGGAAACGCGCTCCGCCTGCCATAATCCGACCCTTCTGAACACGCAGGACTTGTCCCCGAGTCTCTACGACCTACGGTTGCCGAGATACAAGGATTTTCACCTCTATTTCCGGAATTACGCCCACTTCCGGTTATCACCGGAAGTCGAGACTGACACCCAAAGAAGCGGAAGGAAAAAATGAACAGATTGAACCTGCTTTGAACTCTCTACAACCTTCCTGTGAGGAGAAACATGCTCATTAGACCAATGTCTAATGTTGCACTCATCCCTATTCCTATCGGGTAACCCTAACCCTAGCTTCCAAATGGCTGGCTGGCACGCTGTTGACATGTCTTTCACTCCAACTAACACCTTTCCCATTAGCCTTACCCTGAACCTAACCACTCCCACACTTGCCTACACACAACCAACCACCTCAGACACTCCAAAAAAGTCAACATACAAACCTGTCCCAATCCACTCCAAATGGCCCGAAATGTGCTCCTACACACTTTCTGAAAAATCCCATACTAGGGCTGACACTTTGAAATTTTCCAACAACCCATCGCCCCATTCGCAATGAATGGACACACTCAAACAGGAATAACTCCGGAACCCAACGTCGCAGACACTTGGAAACGCGCTCCGTATGCCATAATCTGACCCTTCTGAACACGCAGGAACACTTGTCCCCGAGTCTCTACGACCTACGCTTGCCGAGATACAAGGATTTTCACCTCTATTTCCGGAATTACGCCCACTTCCGGTTATCACCGGAAGTCGAGACTGACACCCAAAGAAGCGGAAGGAAAAAAATGAACAGATTGAACCTGCTTTGAACTCTCTACAACCTTCCTGTGAGGAGAAACATGCTCATTAGACCAATGTCTAATGTTGCACTCATCCCTATTCCTATCGGGTAACCCTAACCCTAGCTTCCAAATGGCTGGCTGGCAGGCACGCTGATGACAGACATGTCTATCACTCCAAATAACACCTTTCCCAGTAGCCTTACCCTGAACCTAACCACTCCCACACTTGCCTACACACAACCAACCACCTCAGACACTCCAAAACAGTCAACATACAAACCTGTCCCAATCCACTCCAAATGGCCCGAAACGTGCTCCTAAACACTTTCTGAAAAATCCCATACAAGGGCTGACACTTTGAAATTTTCCAACAACCCATCGCCCCATTCACAATGAATGGACACACTCAAACGGGAATAACTCCGGAACCGAACGTCGCAGACACTTGGAAACGCGCTCCGCCTGCCATAATCCGACCCTTCTGAACACGCAGGACTTGTCCCCGAGTCTCTACGACCTACGGTTGCCGAGATACAAGGATTTTCACCTCTATTTCCGGAATTACGCCCACTTCCGGTTATCACCGGAAGTCGAGACTGACACCCAAAGAAGCGGAAGGAAAAAATGAACAGATTGAACCTGCTTTGAACTCTCTACAACCTTCCTGTGAGGAGAAACATGCTCATTAGACCAATGTCTAATGTTGCACTCATCCCTATTCCTATCGGGTAACCCTAACCCTAGCTTCCAAATGGCTGGCTGGCACGCTGTTGACATGTCTTTCACTCCAACTAACACCTTTCCCATTAGCCTTACCCTGAACCTAACCACTCCCACACTTGCCTACACACAACCAACCACCTCAGACACTCCAAAACAGTCAACATACAAACCTGTCCCAATCCACTCCAAATGGCCCGAAACGTGCTCCTAAACACTTTCTGAAAAATCCCATACAAGGGCTGACACTTTGAAATTTTCCAACAACCCATCGCCCCATTCACAATGAATGGACACACTCAAACGGGAATAACTCCGGAACCGAACGTCGCAGACACTTGGAAACGCGCTCCGCCTGCCATAATCCGACCCTTCTGAACACGCAGGACTTGTCCCCGAGTCTCTACGACCTACGGTTGCCGAGATACAAGGATTTTCACCTCTATTTCCGGAATTACGCCCACTTCCGGTTATCACCGGAAGTCGAGACTGACACCCAAAGAAGCGGAAGGAAAAAATGAACAGATTGAACCTGCTTTGAACTCTCTACAACCTTCCTGTGAGGAGAAACATGCTCATTAGACCAATGTCTAATGTTGCACTCATCCCTATTCCTATCGGGTAACCCTAACCCTAGCTTCCAAATGGCTGGCTGGCACGCTGTTGACATGTCTTTCACTCCAACTAACACCTTTCCCATTAGCCTTACCCTGAACCTAACCACTCCCACACTTGCCTACACACAACCAACCACCTCAGACACTCCAAAAAAGTCAACATACAAACCTGTCCCAATCCACTCCAAATGGCCCGAAATGTGCTCCTACACACTTTCTGAAAAATCCCATACTAGGGCTGACACTTTGAAATTTTCCAACAACCCATCGCCCCATTCGCAATGAATGGACACACTCAAACAGGAATAACTCCGGAACCCAACGTCGCAGACACTTGGAAACGCGCTCCGTATGCCATAATCTGACCCTTCTGAACACGCAGGAACACTTGTCCCCGAGTCTCTACGACCTACGCTTGCCGAGATACAAGGATTTTCACCTCTATTTCCGGAATTACGCCCACTTCCGGTTATCACCGGAAGTCGAGACTGACACCCAAAGAAGCGGAAGGAAAAAATGAACAGATTGAACCTGCTTTGAACTCTCTACAACCTTCCTGTGAGGAGAAACATGCTCATTAGACCAATGTCTAATGTTGCACTCATCCCTATTCCTATCGGGTAACCCTAACCCTAGCTTCCAAATGGCTGGCTGGCAGGCACGCTGATGACAGACATGTCTATCACTCCAAATAACACCTTTCCCAGTAGCCTTACCCTGAACCTAACCACTCCCACACTTGCCTACACACAACCAACCACCTCAGACACTCCAAAACAGTCAACATACAAACCTGTCCCAATCCACTCCAAATGGCCCGAAACGTGCTCCTAAACACTTTCTGAAAAATCCCATACAAGGGCTGACACTTTGAAATTTTCCAACAACCCATCGCCCCATTCACAATGAATGGACACACTCAAACGGGAATAACTCCGGAACCGAACGTCGCAGACACTTGGAAACGCGCTCCGCCTGCCATAATCCGACCCTTCTGAACACGCAGGACTTGTCCCCGAGTCTCTACGACCTACGGTTGCCGAGATACAAGGATTTTCACCTCTATTTCCGGAATTACGCCCACTTCCGGTTATCACCGGAAGTCGAGACTGACACCCAAAGAAGCGGAAGGAAAAAATGAACAGATTGAACCTGCTTTGAACTCTCTACAACCTTCCTGTGAGGAGAAACATGCTCATTAGACCAATGTCTAATGTTGCACTCATCCCTATTCCTATCGGGTAACCCTAACCCTAGCTTCCAAATGGCTGGCTGGCACGCTGTTGACATGTCTTTCACTCCAACTAACACCTTTCCCATTAGCCTTACCCTGAACCTAACCACTCCCACACTTGCCTACACACAACCAACCACCTCAGACACTCCAAAACAGTCAACATACAAACCTGTCCCAATCCACTCCAAATGGCCCGAAACGTGCTCCTAAACACTTTCTGAAAAATCCCATACAAGGGCTGACACTTTGAAATTTTCCAACAACCCATCGCCCCATTCACAATGAATGGACACACTCAAACGGGAATAACTCCGGAACCGAACGTCGCAGACACTTGGAAACGCGCTCCGCCTGCCATAATCCGACCCTTCTGAACACGCAGGACTTGTCCCCGAGTCTCTACGACCTACGGTTGCCGAGATACAAGGATTTTCACCTCTATTTCCGGAATTACGCCCACTTCCGGTTATCACCGGAAGTCGAGACTGACACCCAAAGAAGCGGAAGGAAAAAATGAACAGATTGAACCTGCTTTGAACTCTCTACAACCTTCCTGTGAGGAGAAACATGCTCATTAGACCAATGTCTAATGTTGCACTCATCCCTATTCCTATCGGGTAACCCTAACCCTAGCTTCCAAATGGCTGGCTGGCCACGCTGTTGACATGTCTTTCACTCCAACTAACACCTTTCCCATTAGCCTTACCCTGAACCTAACCACTCCCACACTTGCCTACACACAACCAACCACCTCAGACACTCCAAAAAAGTCAACATACAAACCTGTCCCAATCCACTCCAAATGGCCCGAAATGTGCTCCTACACACTTTCTGAAAAATCCCATACTAGGGCTGACACTTTGAAATTTTCCAACAACCCATCGCCCCATTCGCAATGAATGGACACACTCAAACAGGAATAACTCCGGAACCCAACGTCGCAGACACTTGGAAACGCGCTCCGTATGCCATAATCTGACCCTTCTGAACACGCAGGAACACTTGTCCCCGAGTCTCTACGACCTACGCTTGCCGAGATACAAGGATTTTCACCTCTATTTCCGGAATTACGCCCACTTCCGGTTATCACCGGAAGTCGAGACTGACACCCAAAGAAGCGGAAGGAAAAAATGAACAGATTGAACCTGCTTTGAACTCTCTACAACCTTCCTGTGAGGAGAAACATGCTCATTAGACCAATGTCTAATGTTGCACTCATCCCTATTCCTATCGGGTAACCCTAACCCTAGCTTCCAAATGGCTGGCTGGCAGGCACGCTGATGACAGACATGTCTATCACTCCAAATAACACCTTTCCCAGTAGCCTTACCCTGAACCTAACCACTCCCACACTTGCCTACACACAACCAACCACCTCAGACACTCCAAAACAGTCAACATACAAACCTGTCCCAATCCACTCCAAATGGCCCGAAACGTGCTCCTAAACACTTTCTGAAAAATCCCATACAAGGGCTGACACTTTGAAATTTTCCAACAACCCATCGCCCCATTCACAATGAATGGACACACTCAAACGGGAATAACTCCGGAACCGAACGTCGCAGACACTTGGAAACGCGCTCCGCCTGCCATAATCCGACCCTTCTGAACACGCAGGACTTGTCCCCGAGTCTCTACGACCTACGGTTGCCGAGATACAAGGATTTTCACCTCTATTTCCGGAATTACGCCCACTTCCGGTTATCACCGGAAGTCGAGACTGACACCCAAAGAAGCGGAAGGAAAAAATGAACAGATTGAACCTGCTTTGAACTCTCTACAACCTTCCTGTGAGGAGAAACATGCTCATTAGACCAATGTCTAATGTTGCACTCATCCCTATTCCTATCGGGTAACCCTAACCCTAGCTTCCAAATGGCTGGCTGGCACGCTGTTGACATGTCTTTCACTCCAACTAACACCTTTCCCATTAGCCTTACCCTGAACCTAACCACTCCCACACTTGCCTACACACAACCAACCACCTCAGACACTCCAAAACAGTCAACATACAAACCTGTCCCAATCCACTCCAAATGGCCCGAAACGTGCTCCTAAACACTTTCTGAAAAATCCCATACAAGGGCTGACACTTTGAAATTTTCCAACAACCCATCGCCCCATTCACAATGAATGGACACACTCAAACGGGAATAACTCCGGAACCGAACGTCGCAGACACTTGGAAACGCGCTCCGCCTGCCATAATCCGACCCTTCTGAACACGCAGGACTTGTCCCCGAGTCTCTACGACCTACGGTTGCCGAGATACAAGGATTTTCACCTCTATTTCCGGAATTACGCCCACTTCCGGTTATCACCGGAAGTCGAGACTGACACCCAAAGAAGCGGAAGGAAAAAATGAACAGATTGAACCTGCTTTGAACTCTCTACAACCTTCCTGTGAGGAGAAACATGCTCATTAGACCAATGTCTAATGTTGCACTCATCCCTATTCCTATCGGGTAACCCTAACCCTAGCTTCCAAATGGCTGGCTGGCACGCTGTTGACATGTCTTTCACTCCAACTAACACCTTTCCCATTAGCCTTACCCTGAACCTAACCACTCCCACACTTGCCTACACACAACCAACCACCTCAGACACTCCAAAAAAGTCAACATACAAACCTGTCCCAATCCACTCCAAATGGCCCGAAATGTGCTCCTACACACTTTCTGAAAAATCCCATACTAGGGCTGACACTTTGAAATTTTCCAACAACCCATCGCCCCATTCGCAATGAATGGACACACTCAAACAGGAATAACTCCGGAACCCAACGTCGCAGACACTTGGAAACGCGCTCCGTATGCCATAATCCGACCCTTCTGAACACGCAGGAACACTTGTCCCCGAGTCTCTACGACCTACGCTTGCCGAGATACAAGGATTTTCACCTCTATTTCCGGAATTACGCCCACTTCCGGTTATCACCGGAAGTCGAGACTGACACCCAAAGAAGCGGAAGGAAAAAATGAACAGATTGAACCTGCTTTGAACTCTCTACAACCTTCCTGTGAGGAGAAACATGCTCATTAGACCAATGTCTAATGTTGCACTCATCCCTATTCCTATCGGGTAACCCTAACCCTAGCTTCCAAATGGCTGGCTGGCAGGCACGCTGATGACAGACATGTCTATCACTCCAAATAACACCTTTCCCAGTAGCCTTACCCTGAACCTAACCACTCCCACACTTGCCTACACACAACCAACCACCTCAGACACTCCAAAACAGTCAACATACAAACCTGTCCCAATCCACTCCAAATGGCCCGAAACGTGCTCCTAAACACTTTCTGAAAAATCCCATACAAGGGCTGACACTTTGAAATTTTCCAACAACCCATCGCCCCATTCACAATGAATGGACACACTCAAACGGGAATAACTCCGGAACCGAACGTCGCAGACACTTGGAAACGCGCTCCGCCTGCCATAATCCGACCCTTCTGAACACGCAGGACTTGTCCCCGAGTCTCTACGACCTACGGTTGCCGAGATACAAGGATTTTCACCTCTATTTCCGGAATTACGCCCACTTCCGGTTATCACCGGAAGTCGAGACTGACACCCAAAGAAGCGGAAGGAAAAAATGAACAGATTGAACCTGCTTTGAACTCTCTACAACCTTCCTGTGAGGAGAAACATGCTCATTAGACCAATGTCTAATGTTGCACTCATCCCTATTCCTAACCCTAACCCTAACCCTAACCCTAACCCCTAACCCTAACCCTAACCCCCTAACCCTAACCCTAACCCTAACCCCTAACCCCTAACCCCCTAACCCTAACCCTAACCCCTAACCCCTAACCCCTAACCCTAACCTTTCCTCTCTCCTGACCTAAACCTAAGTTTCTGACCCTTGACCCATGACTGGGCCCAGACCCCTACACAGGCCTGCCCTGCACCAAATTATTTAAAATCTAAACATTAAAACTTCCTCTCTGACATGATCTTAACAGCACAGAGTATAAAAAATATATATATATATTGTTTAAAATCTGTAGAAATAATCATTTAATTAGTTTAAATACATAAATATAAATAGTAGTTGTTATAAATAAGCATATCATAACTGTAAATAGTACAATTTAGAGAATAAGTAGGATAAAAAATTAAAAACACATAAAAAATAGTTGTTAGTTTTACAATAAATAGCTTCATAACTTTTATAAATATTATAAATAGGTTAAATAGTTGTATGGGTATCCACGAACCTTAAAAATATATATATATACATTAATAAATCATTTTTAATTTACTTATTTTAATTCCAATATAAATTAGCAGTTCGCCAGGATACACCTGAACATATTTTAGTTTAATTTTAACCCTTATTCAGCTCCTAAGTTATTTAATTAAGCCTGTTTACGGACTTCGAACACGAACTCCTCCAAAATAAAAGTCCACTTCGGACAAGGCTCTTATTTTTGAAGCCAGAACCCAGCTGCTACAGGAGGCGGGTATAAAAGGAACAGAGAGGACACTCAGTGCTCACTCTCACTCTGACTTTGGAACAGACAGCAGCTCTGCCAGTCATAAACCACAAACATACTTTACTTCAACTCAGTGTGTCTACGCCTGAGGAAGACCTACACAAGGTCGAAACGTCGCGCATGTAGACACACATAATTGGATCCCTAACCCTAACCCTAACCCTAACCCTAACCCTAACCCTAATTAGGGGTAACCCTACCACCACGACCATTTTTGAAATTTGTCGTACAGCGACGGGACGAACACAGAAACGTTCGCCTCGCTCTGCTGATCGCCATGGCGGCCTTCGTTCGCTTTCTGGAAGTGGAGGTTTATGTCGTTTTAAAAATTCCCCGGTGATCATAGAGCTTGTAAAATGATGCCATTGAATTCGGCTTTTCTTGCCGATCAATTTGATACCACTTTTATCGCGATTGGACAACATGTAATATTTCATAAATCCACCAGGGGGAAGAGTTGAGACGAATGTACATTCCAACTTTTATTCCAAATTCCAAAAGCCATTCATTCTTATGGGGTCAAAACTGGAAGTTCTTCGTAGAGACTTGGGGGGACTTGCAGGCTCATGAGCATCCCTCAAGGTACCCACACATCAAATTTGGGGACTGTAGCTCATTGGGAACACCCACCAATGGACATTCCAATTTTGATTCCACACTCCAAAGTCCATTCATTCTTATGGGGGCAAAATATGAACCTCTTCATAGAGACTTGGGAGGACTTGCAGGCTCATAAGCATCCCTCAAGGTACCCACACATCAAATTTGGGGACTGTAGCTCATTGGGAACACCCACCAGTGGACCTTCAATTTTTGACTCCACACGCCACACTCCACACTCCATTCATTCTTATGGGGGCAAAATATGAACCTCTTCGTAGAGACTTGGGAGGACTTGCAGGCTCATAAGCATCCCTCAAGGTACCCACACATCAAATTTGGGGACTGTAGCTCATTGGGAACACCCACCAGTGGACATTCAATTTTTGATTCCACACTCCACACTCCATTCATTCTTATGGGGGCAAAATATGAACCTCTTCGCAGAGACTTGGGGGGACTTGCAGGCTCATAAGCATCCCTCAAGGTACCCACACATCAAATTTGGGGACTGTAGCTCATTGGGAACACCCACCAATGGACATTCCAATTTTGATTCCACACTTCAAAGTCCATTCATTCTTATGGGGGCAAAATATGAACCTCTTCATAGAGACTTGGGAGGACTTGCAGGCTCATAAGCATCCCTCAAGGTACCCACACATCAAATTTGGGGACTGTAGCTCATTGGGAACACCCACCAGTGGACCTTCAATTTTTGACTCCACACGCCACACTCCACACTCCATTCATTCTTATGGGGGCAAAATATGAACCTCTTCGTAGAGACTTGGGGGGAATTGCAGGCTCATTAGCATCCCTCAAGGTACCCACACATCAAATTTGGGGACTGTAGCTCATTGGGAACACCCACTAGTGGACCTTCAATTTTTGACTCCACACGCCACACTCCACACTCCATTCATTCTTATGGGGGCAAAATATGAACTTCATCGTAGAGACTTGGGAGGACTTGCAGGCTCATAAGCATCCCTCAAGGTACCCACACATCAGATTTGGGGACTGTAGCTCATTGGGAACACCCACCAGTGGACATTCAATTTTTGATTCCAGACTCCAAAGTCCATTCATTCTTATGGGGGCAAAATATGAACCTCTTCATAGAGACTTGGGAGGACTTGCAGGCTCATGAGCATCCCTCAAGGTACCCACACATCAAATTTGGGGACTGTAGCTCATTGGGAACACCCACCAGTGGACCTTCAATTCTTGACTCCACACGCCACACTCCACACTCCATTCATTCTTATGGGGGCAAAATATGAACCCCTTCGTAGAGACTTGGGGGGAATTGCAGGCTCATTAGCATCCCTCAAGGTACCCACACATCAAATTTGGGGACTGTAGCTCATTGGGAACACCCACCAGTGGACCTTCAATTCTTGACTCCACACGCCACACTCCACACTCCATTCATTCTTATGGGGGCAAAATATGAACCTCTTCGTAGAGATTTGGGGGGAATTGCAGGCTCATTAGCATCCCTCAAGGTACCCACACATCAAATTTGGGGACTGTAGCTCATTGGGAACACCCACCAGTGGACATTCAATTTTTGATTCCACACTCCAAAGTCCATTCATTCTTATGGGGGCAAAATATGAACCTCTTTGTAGAGACTTGGGGGGACTTGGAGGCTCAAAGGCATCCCTCAAGCTACCCACACATCAAATTTGGGGACTGTAGCTCATTGGGAACACCCACCAGTGGACCTTCAATTTTTGACTCCACACGCCACACTCCACACTCCATTCATTCTTATGGGGGCAAAATATGAACCTCTTCGTAGAGACTTGGGAGGACTTGGAGGCTCAAAAGCATCCCTCAAGGTACCCACACATCAAATTTGGGGACTGTAGCTCATTGGGAACACCCACCAGTGGACCTTCAATTTTTGACTCCACACGCCACACTCCACACTCCATTCATTCTTATGGGGGCAAAATATGAACTTCATAGTAGAGACTTGGGAGGACTTGCAGGCTCATAAGCATCCCTCAAGGTACCCACACATCAAATTTGGGGACTGTAGCTCATTGGGAACACCCACCAGTGGACATTCAATTTTTGATTCCACACTCCAAAGTCCATTCATTCTTATGGGGGCAAAATATGAACCTCTTCATAGAGACTTGGGAGGACTTGCAGGCTCATATGCATCCCTCAAGGTACCCACACATCAAATTTGGGGACTGTAGCTCATTGGGAACACCCACCAGTGGACCTTCAATTTTTGACTCCACACGCCACACTCCAAAGTCCATTCATTCTTATGGGGGCAAAATATGAACCTCTTCATTGAGACTTGGGAGGACTTGCAGGCTCATAAGCATCCCTCAAGGTACTCACACATCAAATTTGGGGACTGTAGCTCATTGGGAACACCCACCAGTGGACATTCAATTTTTGATTCCACACTCCAAAGTCCATTCATTCTTATGGGGGCAAAATATGAACCTCTTCATAGAGACTTGGGAGGACTTGCAGGCTCATATGCATCCCTCAAGGTACCCACACATCAAATTTGGGGACTGTAGCTCATTGGGAACACCCACCAGTGGACCTTCAATTTTTGACTCCACACGCCACACTCCACACTCCATTCATTCTTATGGGGGCAAAATATGAACTTCATCGTAGAGACTTGGGAGGACTTGCAGGCTCATAAGCATCCCTCAAGGTACCCACACATCAAATTTGGGGACTGTAGCTCATTGGGAACACCCACCAGTGGACATTCAATTTTTGATTCCACACTCCACACTCCATTCATTCTTATGGGGGTAAAATATGAACCTCTTCATAGAGACTTGGGAGGACTTGGAGGCTCAAAGGCATCCCTCAAGCTACCCACACATCAAATTTGGGGACTGTAGCTCATTGGGAACACCCACCAGTGGACCTTCAATTTTTGACTCCACACGCCACACTCCAAAGTCCATTCATTCTTATGGGGGCAAAATATGAACCTCTTCATTGAGACTTGGGAGGACTTGGAGGCTCAAAAGCATCCCTCAAGGTACCCACACATCAAATTTGGGGACTGTAGCTCATTGGGAACACCCACCAGTGGACCTTCAATTTTTGACTCCACACGCCACACTCCAAAGTCCATTCATTCTTATGGGGGCAAAATATGAACCTCTTCATTGAGACTTGGGAGGACTTGCAGGCTCATAAGCATCCCTCAAGGTACCCACACATCAAATTTGGGGACTGTAGCTCATTGGGAACACCCACCAGTGGACATTCAATTTTTGATTCCACACTCCACACTCCATTCATTCTTATGGGGGTAAAATATGAACCTCTTCATAGAGACTTGGGAGGACTTGCAGGCTCATATGCATCCCTCAAGGTACCCACACATCAAATTTGGGGACTGTAGCTCATTGGGAACACCCACCAGTGGACCTTCAATTTTTGACTCCACACGCCACACTCCACACTCCATTCATTCTTATGGGGGCAAAATATGAACCTCTTCGTAGAGACTTGGGAGGACTTGCAGGCTCATAAGCATCCCTCAAGGTACTCACACATCAAATTTGGGGACTGTAGCTCATTGGGAACACCCACCAGTGGACCTTCAATTCTTGACTCCACACGCCACACTCCACACTCCATTCATTCTTATGGGGGCAAAATATGAACCCCTTCGTAGAGACTTGGGGGGAATTGCAGGCTCATTAGCATCCCTCAAGGTACCCACACATCAAATTTGGGGACTGTAGCTCATTGGGAACACCCACCAGTGGACCTTCAATTTTTGACTCCACACGCCACACTCCAAAGTCCATTCATTCTTATGGGGGCAAAATATGAACCTCTTCATTGAGACTTGGGAGGACTTGGAGGCTCAAAAGCATCCCTCAAGGTACCCACACATCAAATTTGGGGACTGTAGCTCATTGGGAACACCCACCAGTGGACCTTCAATTTTTGACTCCACACGCCACACTCCAAAGTCCATTCATTCTTATGGGGGCAAAATATGAACCTCTTCATTGAGACTTGGGAGGACTTGCAGGCTCATAAGCATCCCTCAAGGTACCCACACATCAAATTTGGGGACTGTAGCTCATTGGGAACACCCACCAGTGGACATTCAATTTTTGATTCCACACTCCACACTCCATTCATTCTTATGGGGGTAAAATATGAACCTCTTCATAGAGACTTGGGAGGACTTGCAGGCTCATAAGCATCCCTCAAGGTACTCACACATCAAATTTGGGGACTGTAGCTCATTGGGAACACCCACCAGTGGACATTCAATTTTTGATTCCACACTCCAAAGTCCATTCATTCTTATGGGGGTAAAATATGAACCTCTTCATAGAGACTTGGGAGGACTTGGAGGCTCAAAGGCATCCCTCAAGCTACCCACACATCAAATTTGGGGACTGTAGCTCATTGGGAACACCCACCAGTGGACCTTCAATTTTTGACTCCACATGCCACACTCCACACTCCATTCATTCTTATGGGGGCAAAATATGAACTTCATCGTAGAGACTTGGGAGGACTTGCAGGCTCATAAGCATCCCTCAAGGTACTCACACATCAAATTTGGGGACTGTAGCTCATTGGGAACACCCACCAGTGGACATTCAATTTTTGATTCCACACTCCAAAGTCCATTCATTCTTATGGGGGTAAAATATGAACCTCTTCATAGAGACTTGGGAGGACTTGCAGGCTCATATGCATCCCTCAAGGTACCCACACATCAAATTTGGGGACTGTTATTTAATTTGGGAGTACTTTGAAGGTTTATATTTCGAACTTTTGCTGCCCTCTTGCTCTGCACAGGAAGGGACAACAGCCATGATTCCAACATGGGGTGACTCGGCTCGATGAGACCTTTCCGTTGTTGCCTGGATTGTGGCTCTACCTCATGAAAATCCACATTCCAGATTCTCACCTATAGCTTCCATATTTCAATCTACAAATGGCTTCCATATTTCAATCTATATCAGTCTTATAGATTGAAATGTGGAAGCCATAGATTGAAATATGGAAGTGGAGTTTTCTGAGCATAATTTCAATCAGAATTTTATTTATTGCCAAGTAGGTTTTTACGCCTACGAGGAATGTGACCTGGTGCAGTTGGTGGATAAAATACACACATATACAAATACAAATACAAATATACAATTGTCATTCCAAAGTAATACGCCATTCATTCCTATGGGGGCAAATTTGGAACTTCTTTGTAGAGACTTGGGAGGACTTGGAGGCTCATTAGCATCCCTCAAGGTACCCACACATCAAATTTGGGGACTGTTATTTAATTTGGTAGTACTTTGAATGTTTATATGTCAAACTTTTGCTGCCCCCTGGCTCTGCACAGGAAGGGACAACAGCCATGATTCCAACACGGGGTGACTCAGCTCGATGAGACCTTTCCATCGTTGCCTGGATTGTGGCTCTACCTTATGAAAATCTACATTCCATATTCTCATCTATAGCTTCCATATTTCAATCTATGAATGGCTTCCATATTTCAATCTATGTCAGTCTCATAGATTGAAATATGGAAGCCATAGATGAGAATATGGAAGTGGAGTTATATTGGCATAAATGCTACATGAAGGAGGACATCAGGGGTATTGTAGCCTTCGTCTCGTCGAAGCCTTTCATAATGTCCAGGTCCCCTTCTTATATCTCTTTCCATTTAAGACTTTGCTCCAGAAGAGCGCCACCTACGTGGCATTGACATATGTGGTAGAGCACTCTGAGAGCTTTCCAAAGATGTCTTTATTTCACCCCTGACCGCTTCCATGCAGGAGATTGAGCACTTTAGCAAACAGAAAACGTCAACCTTTGCTGCCCCCTAGCTCCGCACGGGGTGGAACCACAGCTATGATTCCATCATGGGGCGAATCAGGTCATTGAGACCTTTCCGTCGGTGCCTGGATCGTGGCTCTAAGATGCAGTATGGCCGAGCTTGCCCCATTCACCTTGTTTGGCAAGAGGGAGTCAGGCTGTACGACTGTTCATAGGCCCTGAGAGTCTGGAGCCTCTTTGGAACTTTTGACCAAAACAATGACCTACAGGGCTGATTCTCACATATGTCATAGAGCTCTTCGAAAGCTTTCGGGAGCAACTGGGCCCGTGTCCGAAAGCCTTTCGGTCGAGGAGTTAGGGCAATTTAGCCCTCGGGTCAAGAGGTCACCCACAAACGGGGCCTAGTCGAGTGACATTTCGGGGCCCTACTCGACCAAATGACCACTTAGAGACTGGCAACCACTGTTGCCTGAAAGCCAGCATCCCCATGACAGAGTGAGTCAAATATGATATATGTAGACCAACAGGAAGTGCCTCAAAATTGATGGTAAACTTCAGGAGGGCGCCTCAATTGCATAGATTGAAATGTGGAGGCGGGAACAATCATAGATGAAAATATGGAAGTGGAGTTATATTGGCATAAATGCTACATGAATGAGGACGTCAGGGGTATTGTAGCCTTCGTCATGTCGAGGCCTTTCATAATGTCCAGGTCCCCTTCTTATATCTCTTTCCATTAAAGACTTTGCTCCAGAAGAGCGCCACCTACGTGGCATTGACATATGTGGTAGAGCACTCTGAGAGCTTTCCAAAGATGCCAGTTTCTCACCCCTGACTGCTTCAATTGAGGAGATAGAGCACTTTAGCAAACAGAAAAAGTAAACCTTTGCTGCCCCCTAGCTCCTCACAGGATGGAACCACAGCTATGATTCCAACATGGGGTGACTCGGCTCGATGAGACCTTTCCATCGTTGCCTGGATTGTGGCTCTACCTTATGAAAATCTACATTCCATATTCTCATCTATAGCTTCCATATTTCAATCTACGAATGGCTTCCATATTTCAATCTATGTCAGTCTCATAGATTGAAATATGGAAGCCATAGATGAGAATATGGAAGTGGAGTTATATTGGCATAAATGCTACATGAAGGAGGACGTCAGGGGTATTGTAGCCTTCGTCTCGTCGAGGCCTTTCATAATGTCCAGGTCACCTTCTTATATCTCTTTCCATTAAAGACTTTGCTCCAGAAGAGCGCCACCTACGTGGCATTGACATATGTGGTAGAGCACTCTGAGAGCTTTCCAAAGATGTCTTTATTTCACCCCTGACTGCTTCCATGCAGGAGATTGAGCACTTTAGCAAACAGAAAAAGTCAACCTTTGCTGCCCCCTAGCTCCGCACGGGGTGGAACCACAGCTATGATTCCATCATGGGGCGAATCAGGTCATTGAGACCTTTCCGTCGGTGCCTGGATCGTGGCTCTAAGATGCAGTATGGCCGAGCTTGCCCCATTCACCTTGTTTGGCAAGAGGGAGTCAGGCTGTACGACTGTTCATAGGCCCTGAGAGTCTGGAGCCTCTTTGGAACTTTTGACCAAAACAATGACCTACAGGGCTGATTCTCACATATGTCATAGAGCTCTTCGAAAGCTTTCGGGAGCAACTGGGCCCGTGTCCGAAAGCCTTTCGGTCGAGGAGTTAGGGCAATTTAGCCTTCGGGTCAAGAGGTCACCCACAAACGGGGCCTAGTCGAGTGACATTTCGGGGCCCTACTCGACCGAATGACCACTTAGAGACTGGCAACCACTGTTGCCTGAAAGCCAGCATCCCCATGACCGAGTGAGTCAAATATGATGTATGTAGACCAACAGGAAGTGCCTCAAAATTGATGGTAAACTTCAGGAGGGCGTCTCAATTGGATAGATTGAAATGTGGAGGCGGGAACAATCATAGATGAAAATATGGAAGTGGAGTTATATTGGCATAAATGCTACATGAAGGAGGACATCAGGGGTATTGTAGCCTTCGTCTCGTCGAGGCCTTTCATAATGTCCAGGTCCCCTTCTTATATCTCTTTCCATTAAAGACTTTGCTCCAGAAGAGCGCCACCTACGTGGCATTGACATATGTGGTAGAGCAATCTGAGAGCTTTCCAAAGATGTCTTTATTTCACCCCTGACTGCTTCCATGCAGGAGATTGAGCACTTCAATGAGTTAAGTTTCCCATCCCCCACCCTGCTGCCAGAGACCAAAAAGTACTTCAGGAGGTCTTGACCGGGAGAGGATTTTTTGACCGTCGCCAATTGAACTGATATTCAGATATGCGATAGGTCTTGCACCGAGGCACAGTGTGTGAAATTTTCGCGCTTTCTGTCGCTAACCCTTAGCCTAGAAAACAATTATTCCATCATCCAGATTTGTACATTTTCACATTCAAATTTGTCTCATCTTCAATGCCATGCCATGTCGTTTGTTAAAGACCTAGGGGATTTCTGTACAAGGGTCTGTCGTCACCAACGAGAGGGCAGTCAGTGACGGGAGTTGGAAATCTTTTTGAGCATGTTTGGTACGACTGTTCATAGGCTCTGAGAGTCTGGATCCGTGTTGGAACTTTTGAACAAAACAATGACCTACAGGGCTGATTCTCACACATCTCATAGAGCTCCTCAAAGCTTTCGGGAGCAACTGGGCCCGTGTCCGAAAGCCTTTCGGTCGAGGTGTTAGGGCAATTTAGCCTTCAGGTCAAGAGGTCATCCACAAACTGGGCCTAGTCGAGTGACATTTCGGGGCCCTACTCGACCGAATGACCACTTAGAGACTGGCAACCACTGTTGCCTGAAAGCCAGCATCCCCATGACCAAGTGAGTCAAATATGATGTATGTAGACCAACAGGAAGTGCCTCAAAATTGATGGTAAACTTCAGGAGGGCGTCTCAATTGGATAGATTGAAATGTGGAGGCGGGAACAATCATAGATGAAAATATGGAAGTGGAGTTATATTGGCATAAATGCTACATGAAGGAGGACATCAGGGGTATTGTAGCCTTCGTCTCGTCGAGGCCTTTCATAATGTCCAGGTCCCCTTCTTATATCTCTTTCCATTAAAGACTTTGCTCCAGAAGAGCGCCACCTACGTGGCATTGACATATGTGGTAGAGCAATCTGAGAGCTTTCCAAAGATGTCTTTATTTCACCCCTGACTGCTTCCATGCAGGAGATTGAGCACTTCAATGAGTTAAGTTTCCCATCCCCCACCCTGCTGCCAGAGACCAAAAAGTACTTCAGGAGGTCTTGACCGGGAGAGGATTTTTTGACCGTCGCCAATTGAACTGATATTCAGATATGCGATAGGTCTTGCACCGAGGCACAGTGTGTGAAATTTTCGCGCTTTCTGTCGCTAACCCTTAGCCTAGAAAACAATTATTCCATCATCCAGATTTGTACATTTTCACATTCAAATTTGTCTCATCTTCAATGCCATGCCATGTCGTTTGTTAAAGACCTAGGGGATTTCTGTACAAGGGTCTGTCGTCACCAACGAGAGGGCAGTCAGTGACGGGAGTTGGAAATCTTTTTGAGCATGTTTGGTACGACTGTTCATAGGCTCTGAGAGTCTGGATCCGTGTTGGAACTTTTGAACAAAACAATGACCTACAGGGCTGATTCTCACACATCTCATAGAGCTCCTCAAAGCTTTCGGGAGCAACTGGGCCCGTGTCCGAAAGCCTTTCGGTCGAGGTGTTAGGGCAATTTAGCCTTCAGGTCAAGAGGTCATCCACAAACTGGGCCTAGTCGAGTGACATTTCGGGGCCCTACTCGACCGAATGACCACTTAGAGACTGGCAACCACTGTTGCCTGAAAGCCAGCATCCCCATGACCGAGTGAGTCAAATATGGTGTATGTAGACCAACAGGAAGTGCCTCAAAATTGATGGTAAACTTCAGGAGGGCGCCTCAATTGCATAGATTGAAATGTGGAGGCGGGAACAATCATAGATGAAAATATGGAAGTGGAGTTATACTGGCATGAATGCTACATGAAGGAGGACATTAGGGGTATCGTTGCGTTCGTCTCGTCGAGGCCTTTCATAACGTCCAGGTCCCCTTCTTATATCTCTTTCCATTAAAGACTTTGCTCCAGAAGAGCGCCACCTATGTGGCATTGACATATGTGGTAGGACACTCTGAGAGCTTTCCAAAGATGTCTTTATTTCACCCCTGACTACTTCACTTGAGGAGATTGAGCACTTCAATGAGTTAAGTTTCCCATCCCCCACCCTGCTGCCAGAGACCAAAAAGTACTTCAGGAGGTCTTGACCGGGAGAGGATTTTTTGACCGTTGCCAATTGAGCTGATATTCAGATATGCGATAGGTCTTGCACCGAGGCACAGTTTGTGAAATTTTCGCGCTTCCTGTCGCTAACCCTTAGCCTAGAAAACAATAATTCCATCTTCCAGATTTGTACATTTTCACATTCAAATTTGTCTCATCTTCACTGCCATGCCATGTCGTTTGTTAAAGACCTAGGGGATTTCTGTACAGGGGTCTGTCGTCACCAACGAGAGGGCAGTCAGTGACGGGAGTTGGAAATCTTTTTGAGCATGTTTTGTCCCAAATTTCGTCCCAACTACATCTCTCCCCACTGCCTTCTATGCATTTGTTACTTCAAGGCTGGATTACTGCAACTCTTTATTATCAGTTTGCCCCAAAAAGTCCATTAAAACGCTCCAATTAATTCAGAACGCTGCAGCATGAGTACTGACAGTAACTAGGAAAAGAGATCACATCTCTCCTGTACTAGCTTCTCTGCATTGGCTCCCTGTAAAATGTAGAATAGAATTTAAAATCCTCCTCCTCACCTATAAAGCTCTTCATGGTCAGGCCCCTTCATATCTTAAAGAGCTCATAGTACCCTATTACCCCTCTAGAACTCTACGTTCTCTGAATGCTGGGCTACTTGTGGTTCCTATAGTCTCTAAAAGTAGAACAGGAGCCAGAGCCTTCGGTTACCAAGCTCCTCTCCTGTGGAACCAGCTTCCATTTGTGGTTCTGGAGGCAGACACCCTCACCACATTCAAGAGTGGCTTAAGACATTCCTCTTTGATAAAGCTTATTGTTAGGGCTGGATCAGGTGAGTCCTGAACCATCCCTTAGTCATGCTGCTATAGGCCTAGACTATCGGGGGATTTCCCATGGTGCACTGAGCTCCTCTCTTCCTCTCTCTTTCTGCACTCATTCATGTCCCATTAATGCATGTTACTAACTTCACTTCTTCACCGGAGTTCTTGTGCTTTCTCGTCTCGCAGGTTCTTATCGATCCTGGTGGAGCCTCCTGCCATGGTCCTGCTAGATTGCCATTGCCAATACTGTTGTTGCTGTCTGTCTGTCTGTCTGTCTGTCTGTCTGTCTGTCTCTCTCTCTCTGTCTGTCTGTCTGTCTGTCTGTCTGTCTGTCTGTCTGTCTCTCTCTCTCTCTCTCTCTCACCCCAATCAGAATCAGATCAGAATCAGAAATACTTTAATAATCCCGAGGGGAAATTATTTTCGTTACAACACTCCAGATATACAAACAACATATTATACAAACAACATACATATATACAACATTCAGCACAAAAAAATATAAATATATATATATAACTATATATATATATACAAGATCAAATGTACAGTAAAATCAAATGTACAGTACTTAACGTGCAGAAGTGCTAAAGAATAATAGTCTACATTTTGAGTTCAGAATTACAGAGCGGGGGTGTCTGACTCTCTGAGGGAGGCGTTGTAGAGATTGATGACCACAGGCAGGAATGATTTCCTGTGGTGCTCTGTGGTGCATCTGGGTGAGAGGAGTCTTCTGCTGAAGGTGCTCCTCTGCTGGGCCAGTGTGTCGTAGAGAGCATGAGTAACATTGTCCAAGATGGACTGAAGCCTGGACAGCATCCTCCTCTCTGCCACGGTCGTCAAGGTGTCCAGCTCCTCCCCTACGACATCACCAGCCCTCCTGATCAGTTTGCTTAGTCTGTTGTTGTCAGCGACCCTCAGCCCACTGCCCCAGCATGTGACAGCAAAGAAGATTGTACTGGTTACAACAGACATCATAGAACATCCTCAGCATCGTCCAGCAGACGTTCGGTCTAGACCTGCTCTATTTGAAAAGTGTCTTGAGATAACTTCTGTTATGAATTGACGCTATACAAATAAAATTGAATTGAATTGAATTGCCTTTGTAGATGGTGCAGAGTGCTCCGCAAAGCTGCTTTTCTCAATGCTCTAGGTGCTTGCGTTCCCATGATACAGAACCTTAAAAATGAGGAATTTTGGGCATTTGGCGCCCTCTAGCCTCCGTATTAAAAACTATTCAAGTTCGGGAGAAGTACACCTGAGACCTCCTTCCTCTGAGCTTTCCGAAGACGTGTGTTTCGTCATCCTACGACCTGGTTGAAATTTGACCTTTGACCTTTTGAAACCTGAAGGGTCATAGAGGAGCTGGGTGAGAGTGCTACCAAACTCACTTAGTCCCATGGCTGGAGTCGTTTTTGTAGTTGAATTGACATGACTAGTTGTTTGGGACGTCAAAATCTCAATTGCGCCCATCCCCCACACATGTATGGACTAACATGTGATAAAGGAACAAAAATAGGATTTCAGGGCAATCCCTATGTCTTTATGATATAATAGCTGAAATTATGAAATAAGCTTTTTTTTCAATAAAAGATGGAAGTTGGAATTGGAATTGAAAAATTGTGTCATACTGCCATCTAGTGGACATTTTTATATCTGGAATTTACTTCCGGAATTGGTCAACTTCCAAATTCCATTTCTATCACTATAGATGGAAATCTGTGTTGGACTTTTGGATGAAGGACATTTCTAATTGACTTTGAATGGCAATCCCCTAACCCTAACCCTAACCCTAACCCCTAACCCTAACCCTAACCCCTAACCCTAACCCTAACCCTAACCTTTTATATAAAAATAATTAATTTTTTTTTTTATTTTTCCATTTTTTTTAATAAAAATATTAATCAAATACATACTCTTATTTTTTTTTTTTTTAAAAATAAAATAAAACTTAAATAAATTTTTATTTTTACTTTAATTTTACCTTTCTTTTAATTTTAATCCTATATTTAATTTTATTTTATATCTAATTTTTATTTTTTTTTTATTTTTAAAATAAAATTTATTTTTATTTTTTTATAAAAATATATAAAAAATTAATAAATAAAAAATAAAAAAATTAATAAAATAAAATTAAATAATACAATACTTAATTATATAATTTTATTTTCACCCTAAATTTATTTATATAAATAAATTTTTTTAATTTTAAAAAATTATAAAATAATTTAAATTAAAAATTTTTAAATAAAAAAAAAAAATAAATTAACTTACTTAAAAAAAAAAACTAATATTTTCCTTTTTTAAAAAAAAAAAAAATCCATAATAATAATAATAAAATAAATTTATACTTACATAATAAAAAAACCCCATACTTACCTTTTTTTATTTTCTAAAAATTAAAAAAAAATTAAAAAAAAATTTTTTTAAAAAAAACTTATTATAAATTATACCCTCTTATTTATTAAATAAAAAAAATACACTTTCCTTTTTAAAAATTTAAAACTTACCTGAGAAACCTATTTTATTTGGGAAACCAGTAAAACCAAATTGTCAAATTCAACTTGAAAATAAAATGAAAAAAAGGGGAGGGTATAAATAGAGCAGCAGGGAGCTCTTGTCACTTCTCGTTTGGACGTCGACAGAGCAGGACATACTTTCAGCTCCTAAGCCATCGACACCTTTTCTGTGTGCCTACCTGAGGAAGACCGTATTCGGTCGAAACGTCGTTTGATTTGGCACACCTTTATTAGTTTATTGATTTATTTTTTTTATTTATTTACAAACAAAAAATAGTTTATTTTTTATTTTTCTAAACACAAGACTTTACTTTTACAAGAACATCCTTTCACTTGAAAGCGCCTTTAGTTGTTTGTTTTTTCTTCATAATAAATAATTTTATTTTACACCTTTATAAAAATAAATAAATATTTATATTGACTCTCAGCCAAGATGGCTGATGATGGGTGGCACTTGGTGCGCAGGAAGCGCCCACGCCCCACCCCACCACATAGGGACCGGGGTTATGAGGAGTTCCGTGGGTGGAAGGACCGTGCTCCCCCTGTCTCCTCCGGGAGGAGGGATCAGGTCCCCTACCCTAACCCTAATGTTGCACTCATCCCTATTCCTATCGGGTAACCCTAACCCTAGCTTCCAAATGGCTGGCTGGCAGGCACGCTGATGACAGACATGTCTATCACTCCAAATAACACCTTTCCCAGTAGCCTTACCCTGAACCTAACCACTCCCACACTTGCCTACACACAACCAACCACCCTAGACACTCCAAAACAGTCAACATACAAACCTGTCCCAATCCACTCCAAATGGCCCAAAACGTGCTCCTAAACACTTTCTGAAAAATCCCATACTAGGGCTGACACTTTGAAATTTTCCAACAACCCATCGCCCCATTCACAATGAATGGACACACTCAAACGGGAATAACTCCGGAACCGAACGTCGCAGACACTTGGAAACGCGCTCCGCCTGCCATAATCCGACCCTTCTGAACACGCAGGACTTGTCCCCGAGTCTCTACGACCTACGCTTGCCGAGATACAAGGATTTTCACCTCTATTTCCGGAATTACGCCCACTTCCGGTTATCACCGGAAGTCGAGACTGACACCCAAAGAAGCGGAAGGAAAAAATGAACAGATTGAACCTGCTTTGAACTCTCTACAACCTTCCTGTGAGGAGAAACATGCTCATTAGACCAATGTCTAATGTTGCACTCATCCCTATTCCTATCGGGTAACCCTAACCCTAGCTTCCAAATGGCTGGCTGGCAGGCACGCTGATGACAGACATGTCTATCACTCCAAATAACACCTTTCCCAGTAGCCTTACCCTGAACCTAACCACTCCCACACTTGCCTACACACAACCAACCACCCTAGACACTCCAAAACAGTCAACATACAAACCTGTCCCAATCCACTCCAAATGGCCCAAAACGTGCTCCTAAACACTTTCTGAAAAATCCCATACTAGGGCTGACACTTTGAAATTTTCCAACAACCCATCGCCCCATTCACAATGAATGGACACACTCAAACGGGAATAACTCCGGAACCGAACGTCGCAGACACTTGGAAACGCGCTCCGCCTGCCATAATCCGACCCTTCTGAACACGCAGGACTTGTCCCCGAGTCTCTACGACCTACGCTTGCCGAGATACAAGGATTTTCACCTCTATTTCCGGAATTACGCCCACTTCCGGTTATCACCGGAAGTCGAGACTGACACCCAAAGAAGCGGAAGGAAAAAATGAACAGATTGAACCTGCTTTGAACTCTCTACAACCTTCCTGTGAGGAGAAACATGCTCATTAGACCAATGTCTAATGTTGCACTCATCCCTATTCCTAACCCTAACCCTAACCCTAACCCAACCAAAAGGATTACTTACCTCAACTAAAGGGGATACTTACCTCAACTAATAGGAATACTTACCTCACTTTAAGGGGATACTTACCTCTAAAATCACAAGAAAACCACCTGTATGTCATGGCAGCCTGAAGAAGTCCCAAGAAGCGGACGAAACGTCGCGAGCGAACGCCACCTGACATACAAGAGAGAGAACATAACATGAGAAAAGGAGGACCCACATATTTATACTTCATATAACAAAGGCGAACCAGTCTAATATAACTCTGATAGTGAGCTTATAAAACCTCTTTGGAGAAGATGGAGACGGAGAGCTGGCCATCCACAGGGTGGAGAGTGCACTTTGGGGGCCTCCACTTAGGTGGAGACCCCCACCCCAACCCAAACCTAACCAGCCACCTCCTCACTATACTCTCCTCTGGCTCCAAAATACTGGCCTTAATTTATCTTTAAACCTCAGTGAAGGACATTCTAAGCTCATATAATGGATGAAGCCACTAAATAAAGTAGGCATTTAAATACCATGGATGAAGTGTAGCCATTAAAGGGAGGCACACATACCCAGTGAACAAAGTGTTAATCATAGATATGAACACTATTTAAATTAAAGGCAAAGAATTGGAACCAGAAACAAAGGATTTTAATTTGAAAAAAGACATGGGAAATGGCAGTTGGAGAAAGTCACTACAATGGAGGAATAACACGAATTTTCAGAAAGGGAGGGGCTCAGAGTACAAAAGGGAGCAGCGGACATTTTGAATTCAGTTTGGCACGGCCCTCTGAGGGAGCCACATCTCCCCAGAGGGGCTCATAGTTAGGGGATACTCACCTCAACTAAACTAAATACTTACCTCAAATAAATAATAAATACTTACCCCAACTTAAAGGAATACTTACCTCAACTAAAGGGGATACTTACCTCAACTAATAGGAATACTTACCTCACTTTAAGGGGATACTTACCTCTAAAATCACAAGAAAACCACCTGTATGTCATGGCAGCCTGAAGAAGTCCCAAGAAGCGGACGAAACGTCGCGAGCGAACGCCACCTGACATACAAGAGAGAGAACATAACATGAGAAAAGGAGGACCCACATATTTATACTTCATATAACAAAGGCGAACCAGTCTAATATAACTCAGATAGTGAGATTATAAAACCTCTTTTGAGAAGATGGGGACGGAGAGCTGGCCATCCACAGTGGTGGCGAGTGCACTTTGGGGGCCTCCACTTAGGTGGAGACCCCCACCCCAACCCAAACCTAACCGCCCGCCTTCTTTTTTTTTTTTGTTCTTTTTCCCTTCCTATTTTTTAATAAAATTTTAACCACTTTAACCCATATATACCCAACCCAAACCTTTTTTATATTTATCATAAACCTTTTCACCCTTAATAAACACCCCTTAGGCCCCCTAACCCTAAACCCTAGCCCCTACTCATCTTTAGTCCCCACTCTAGCCCCAAAATACTGGCCTTAATTTATCTTTAAACCTCAGTGAAGGACATTCTAAGCTCATATAATGGATGAAGCCACTAAATAAAGTAGGCATTTAAATACCATGGATGAAGTGTAGCCATTAAAGGGAGGCACACATACCCAGTGAACAAAGTGTTAATCATAGATATGAACACTATTTAAATTAAAGGCAAAGAATTGGAACCAGAAACAAAGGATTTTAATTTGAAAAAAGACATGGGAAATGGCAGTTGGAGAAAGTCACTACAATGGAGGAATAACACGAATTTTCAGAAAGGGAGGGGCTCAGAGTACAAAAGGGAGCAGCGGACATTTTGAATTCAGTTTGGCACGGCCCTCTGAGGGAGCCACATCTCCCCAGAGGGGCTCATAGTTAGGGGATACTCACCTCAACTAAATTAAATACTTACCTCAAATAAATTAAATACTTACCTCAACTTAAAGGAATACTTACCTCAACTAAAGGGGATACTTACCTCAACTAATAGGAATACTTACCTCACTTTAAGGGGATACTTACCTCTAAAATCACAAGAAAACCACCTGTATGTCATGGCAGCCTGAAGAAGTCCCAAGAAGCGGACGAAACGTCGCGACCGCCATCTGACATACAAGAAAGAGAACACATGTGAAACATATAAAGAACCATTGAGGGAACTTAAAGGAGCCAAACTGAAAACCTAGAAACATAACTATTATACTTCATATAACAAAGGCGAACCTGTCTAAATGTAACTCATATAAAGAGTATACATAACCTCATAAGAGAAGATGGAGACGGAGTGCTGGCCATCCGCAGGGTGGCGAGTGCATTTTGGGGGCCTCCACCTTGGTGGAAACCCCAACCCCAACCCTAAACCTAACCCCTAACCCAATTTTCAATTCCTCACCCTGACCCCAAAACACTGACCTTAATTTATGCAAACCTCAGTGAAGGACATTTATAGCCCATATAATGGATGAAGCCACTAACTATAGTAGGCATTGAAAATATAATGGATGAAGTGTAGCCATTAAAGGGAGGCACACATACCCAATGGAGAAAGTGTAAATCATAGATATGAACACTAAATAAATTAAAGGGAAAGAATTGGAGCCAGGAAAAAGATTTTTAATTGGAAAAGGCAGGGGAAAGAAGGGTTACACGAAATCACTACATTGACACAAGGAGCAACACGAACTTTCAGAAAGGGAGGGGCTATGAGTACAATAAGGGAGCAGCAGACATTTTGGAATCAGTTTGGCACGGCCCTCTGAGGGAGCCACATCTCCCCAGAGGGTCTCATTGTTAGGGGATACTTACCTCAACTACTTACCTCAACTAAAAAGATTAGGGGATACTTACCTCAACTAAATTAAATACTTACCTCAAGGGAATACTTACCTCAATTAAAAGGAATACTTACCTCACCGTAAGGGGATACTTACCTCTACATAAAAAGAAACCTACCTGTATGTCATGGCAGCCTGAAGAAGTCCCAAGAAGCAGACAAAACATCGCAAGCGCCACCTGACATACGAAAAAGAGAACAGAACCGCCATCTAACATACAAGAAAGAGAACACATGTGAAACAAAAAGCCATTGAGGGAATCTAAAGGAGCCAAACTGAAAACCTAGAAACATAACTATTATACTTCATATAACAAAGGCGAACCTGTCTAAATGTAACTCATATAACGAGTACATACAACCTCATAAGAGAAGATGGTGACGGAGTGCAGGCGATCTGCAGGGTGGCGAGTGCAATTTTGGGGCCTCTACTTAGGTGGAATCCCGAACCCCAACCCCAATCCTAATCCAAAGTAGAAAGGGACAGGATAGGAAACTATAGACCAATAAGCTTACTCAATACAGATTACAAAGTACTTTCAAAATAATTGCAAACAGACTTAAGGAGGTGGTGGGATCAATAATTAGTAGTTCACAAGCATATAGCATACCGGGCAGAGACATCGCAGATACAATAGGGACAGTTAGAGATATGGTAGTAGAGTAGATCATGGGTTTTTGTGGGACACTTTGAATAAGTTTGGTTTTGGGGATAACATCATTGGGTGGATTAAGTTACTGTACCAAAAGGGCACAAGCAGGGTGAAATGTAATGGGTCACTCAAAAGGGAGTTTCCTTTAGAGAGATCGGTAAGGCAAGGGTGTCCAATGTCTTCTACTGTACAGCATTGTGGTGGAACCTCTGGCAATCCAAATTTTAAAAAAACGCTGGGGTTAAAGGTATCCACACATTGACTGGACTAGAAATCAAAATGGTGCAGTATGCGGATGACTTAAACATTGTAGTAGCTGATAGCAACAGCGTCGACTGTGCCCTAGAGTGTCTCAAGATTTACGAAGAGGGGGCAGGGGCAAAAGTGAATAAAAACAAATCCGAAATCATGTTCTGCGGGAAGCAGGGCAGAGTCATAAATAAGTGGGGTTTTAGGGAGATAAAAAGTGAAAAACAAATTCTTGGTATATATATTGGAAAGAATAGAGAAAAAGCAAGGGATAGGACATGGGAGGAAACAGTACAAAAGGTGAAAAACAAGATTAATCTGTGGAGAACGAGAGGGCTGAATTTGAGAGGAAAGGTAGTAGTTTCTAATGCTCTAATACTGTCCAAAATTAACCACGTTTTGGGAAACTGAGTTGCCGATTTGGGCACTAAATTCGCTAAATAGCGCTATTTCCTCCTTTCTGTGGAGGAATAAGGGAAATTTGATAGCGAGTGTTAATTGTAAAGAAAAGGGAGAGGGGCTTAGGCTTAATTGATATAAGTGCCAAAAGAGATGCACTGAGGCTAAAATTAATTAGCAGACTTTTGGATTCGACCTGGCAGTCCCCCTGGATGGACTCGCTGGCAGGCCACCTGTCTGAGTATAGCGAGAGGAGTATGTACAACCTCTGTGTCTCCTCTCCCAGAAAGGACTATGGTGGTCTGCCGGGGTTCTACCAGGAGGTACTAGAGGCATGGGGCAAGATTCTTCCCCACCTAAGGCCAGAGTGCAGCAAAAAAACATGATGCAGCTACCTTTCCTCTCAAACCCGACTCTTTTATGGGGGGGGAAGATGTATGTTGAGCAAGTGTCTGACGGCGGCCGGTCTCACTAAGGTGGGACAGGTAGTTGGAAGCACTGGACCTTGATATTGTCAAGGTATGCATAGAAATGAAAAAAAAGATTTTGTTCAGAAGGAAGCAAGTGGCTAAACTGGGCTACAAGTTTCAAGAGAGTTTGCTGCCTGAGTGGTGTACCCTACTCAGGAGCAATAGCGATAAGATGCAGGGTGATGCCTTGGGGTTCCTCCTGTGCCTTAAAAACCCACCTGTAAATGTAATATCAGTCAAAACCAGAAACTGGTACAATATCATGTTAGCAGAAATTTCACAAACACCAGCTTCTGTCAAACATTGGAAGAAATCTTTTCCCACTCGATCAATCAACACCATCTGGAAAAACATAGATATCCCATTTGCAACCGCAAGTTCATTTCATTTAGACTTTAATATTAATATTAATTAAATTAATATTAGTGTGTGGGGAGGGGGGAGGAGGATCTTGAACGCCTCTTCCTCTATTGCAGCGCACACACCGGGCTGTGGGAGAAAGTTCGACAGCTTTTAGAGTTACACTGTAACTTGAGTACAAGTACTGAAGAGCAATGGCAGTGGGCTAGATTGTTTGGACTAAATCAAAACAATAACACCTATAACAAGAACTTCATAAACATGGTCCTTGTTTTTGCCAGGAAAGCAGTATGGAATGTGAGAAACTTTGCACTACATGAACAGAAATTCTGCAACAGCCAAATACTATTTACAAACTCTCTTAAAGCGCATCTAAGGCTGTTGCATGGAAGGACGGATGTATGGACAAAGAGTGCATTATACTCAAGACATTCATTGTTTAAAGAGCATGGGGAGGGCAAGGAGAGCCGATTGGAGTTTGCTTTTTAAAAAATGTTAAATATTTGAAAAATTGTATCACTTTGTAATACCTTGCTCATTGTTATTTAGTTTGTTTTATTTTATTCTATTTGTTTATTTTAATTAAAAGATTTTATTGGGATTTTTTGATTTGAATTAATTTGGTTGATTAAATTTACTTCTTTACTTTGTTTGATTTATGTGATTTAGGTTCTTTGGGTTCTTAATCTAATTCATTTGTTTATATTATTTGTTTAACTTTTTCAGCTCTTTTGTTTATTTCATTTGATTTTGGTTTTGATTGGTTTCTTTGTTTATTTTATCTGTTTATGGAGTTTATTTTGAGTTCACTTTAGGTCTAAGTGTTTTGTGTGTATTTGTATTTTCGATAATAAAAGATAAAAAAAAACACGCCCACAAGGAGGGAGTGTGTGCAGAGGAGGAAGAGAAGGAAGCAGGAAAAAGTTTGTTTGCAGAGTAGGCTGATATGCTGTTTGGGGGAGTCTTTTGTTTGACGGACGGACCACATGGCAGCAGACAAAGGACTGGAGTAGACAATGCTTAGCAGGGAAGTTGGAGCATGGGAGGGAGAGGGGAGAAATGTGATTGAGAATCGGCCAGAAACGGGAGAAGGACGGCAGAGAGAGTACGGCAAAGAGCTGACGGTGGACGTTGAGGTGGAGGGAACAGCGGTGATATTCTGCGGGAAGTGGCAACGCAATGCGGAGTGGTGATCGGGTGCCCGGGGAGAGGGGAAAAAACTTTTGAAATCACCATGAAGGATGAGGTGGGAAAGCGCAAGCTCCTTGATGGCGTGCGTGTAAAAGGAGCCTTAGTGCATGCCAGGAAGATAGTTAGCAATGACATGGTGGTGTCCTTCATAAACTTGCCTGTTTATATGGAGGATGCTACAATACTGGCAAGGCTGGATGAGTGGGGTGTGCGGCCAATGTCTGCCATTAAACGGTGCAAGTGGCCAGGGACAGAGATTTTGGGAGAGTTCAAGTCAGTAAATGCATAAATTAATACAAAACTAAGTTGGTCATCAAATCGTAAGTACATAAATAAACGTCTTGAATGGACTCTAATCCCACAGAAAAACAGAACATGGTGTAACAACGTCTTTAAAAGGTCCATTTGCAGGTGAAGCTCTCGCTTACAGCCATACCACCCTGAACACACCCACAAGAAAGGAGTGTGTGCAGAGGAGGAAGAAAAAGAAGCAGGAAAAAGTTTGTTTGCAGAGTAGGCTGATATAACAGCCCATTTCTTTTTTCTCGTTGATTTGTAGATTATATTCGTTTGACAAAATCCTAATTTAATTATAGTTGAAAATCTCCCCTGAGCATTTTTGCTGTACAGGTGGGGGTGAGGGAGTCATCAACCGAAGCGGAGGCGGCTCCGAACGAAGCAGGCAAGGCTGGTAACATCAGCATAAGAGCAGCGAGGGGCAGTGGGGGTGCAGGCTCTGAAGAAGAGTGTGTTTTCCGCAAGCCCCGAGCTTATAGAAACGCAAAGACCTGCTAACGTATCAGGCGCTGTCTGCACTGTGCAGGAGGCTCTCTCTCAGATGCCATCCCCTCAGGGAGGTGGCATACTGGTGGAGGAGTCTCAGCTGCAGTCCTTCCAGCCAGAGCCGTCTGACGTAAGGTCTGCGCAGGCAGAACCTGCCCAGAATGGTACAGGTGAGGATGGCACAGAGGGCGGATTTTTTCCTGGAGTTGAAAATGACCACTCAGGAACTAATGCAACTGACATGGACATAGAATTCACAAATGTAAGAAAATGGAAAGAGTCAAGGAAAAGTAGGTTCAAATCAAGAACAGGGAAAATATAAAAAAAATGAAAATAAAATCATAAAATGTTGAGGGTGAGTAGGTGTTTAACGGCTGCTGGCATTACTAAGGTGGGGCAGGTGGTCGGAAGCGCCGGGGATTTTGACCTTTTAAAAGTATGTACAGAAATGAAAAAAAAAAACATATTATATAGGAGAAATCAGGTGGCCAAGCTGGGCCACAGGTTCCAGTAGAGCTTGTCGCCTGAGTGGCGGAGCCTACTCAGGGGCAACAGTGGTGAGGTGCAGGGCGATGCCTTGGGGTTCCTTCTGTGCCTGAAAAACTCACACGTCAATATGACATCCATTAAAACCCGAGACTGGTACATCATTTTGGTAGCAAAAATCTTACAAACACCAGCATCCGTAAAATATTGGGAGAAACTGTTTACCACCCGGTCAATTCACGCTATCTGGCAAAACATAGACATCCCATTTATAATGTCCAATTCATTTCATTTAGATTTCACTATCAGGCACAGGAGGATCTTCACGGGTATCGTCCTGCACCAAATCGCAAAACATTTGTACAGCAGGACATGCTTGGTGTGTGGCAAAGTGGAGGAGGACCTGGAACATCTCTTCCTCCACTGCAGCGCCCACACTGGGTTGTGGGAGGAGGTCCAACTGCTTTTGGGGCTACACTGCAACTTTACAACACTCACTGAAGAGCAATGGCAGTGGGCCCGGCTGTTTGGATTGAACAAAAACAATAACATTTACAATAAAAACTTCATTAATATGGTCCTCGCCTTTGCGAGGAAGGCAGTGTGGATTACAAGAAACTGTGTACTGTATGACCGAAAGGTCATCAACAATCAGATACTGTTCGCCAACTGCCTCAAAGCGCACCTAAGGCTGTTGCATGGCAGGAAAAATTAATGGACCAAGAGTGCTCTGAACTTAAAACATTTCATGTTCAAGGAGCATGAGAAGGGGGAGGAGCGCTTGTTGCACTGTGTTTTTTGAAAAATGTGGAAATATTACAAATAATTGTCTTATCTTGAAGCATTTTGTTGATTGCTGTTTAGTTTGTCTTATTTTATTTGTTTATTTCATTAAATTATTTCATTTCTTTGGATCTTTTGATCTGGTTCTTATGGTTTATTTCATTTGCTTTTTTTCATTTGTTTATTTCATTTGATTTGGGTCTTTTGACCTACTTAATTTGTTTGTTTCATTTGTTTATTTCATTTGTTTATTTCTGTTGTGGTGACACATTGCATAATTGTAAATAAGAGAAATGACATAACATGTTAAACTGTATTTTTGATAATAAAAGTAAAAAAAAAAAAAAACATGCAGGATAATATCTTAACTTCATTCATGAGGACATGTTGAATTTTTGTCCTGCTCACCCTGTTAATGAATTGATTTCGTGGGACCTGATTTTGGGAGAGTTCAAGTCAGTAAATACATAAATTAATACAGAACTAAGTTGGTCATCAAATCGTAACTACATAAATAAACATCTTGAATGGACTCTAATCCCACAGAAAAACAGAACATGGTGTAACAACGTCCCCCCAGAAGATTAAGAAATGAGTCTTGAAGGTGGATGAGCCGGTGGTGATATTGGGGGACTCCAACTTGTTCAGAATCCCTAAGCACAGTTATTCGTTGGTCCAAATTGACAGCTTTCCCGGGGCCCAGATTCACCACCTCAGGGGAGTCTTAAGCTGAATCCCTGCACCAAGACTCAGTGTCAGTGGGGTTGAATAATTGTTTGAGACAGAATCTGATGGATACTATGAAAAAACAGCTGCAACAACTGATGGCAATGGCACGGAAAGGCTTTCCAAATGCCCAAATTATTTATCCTCAGATACATTTCTCCAAACAACTCCCACGGACAGTCCAATCACTCATTGAGGAAATAAACAGCCACATCAGGAAAACCTACAGAACACTTAATTTGCTGGAGGACAGTGTTTTTAAATTCCACTCACATGATCCAGTTCTCTGGACATCAGAAACGGCTAAAGACTTGGATGGAGCAACTAAACTAGCATCAGGGGTACCGAGACCACTCACCCCCGATGTTAAAAACACACAAACATTTTAAATTTATCACTTCTTTTCACATTGAGCGAGACAGAAAAAGAACCTTTGGAGAAAGGACTTTTCTTCATTCCGACTCCATTGGGAGTGGATAGGAATTATTTAAGACGAGACCTACACCGCTATCACAGAACCCTAAAATTGTTACATCACTTCGGCTATGCTACGAACTCGACCCCGGACCCATTTAGGAGTTCCTCCGGATGGGAACTGCACTGGGATACCCTGCCAGAACCCATCCAGGAGTTGATAGAAGAAAATGGCCGGGGTCTTGAGAGACTGAACATGGTGAAGGAGAGGGACAATTTGTCGGATCCACAGAGAAGAGCACTGAACAAACTTAAACGGAACAGGGATATAGTGATAAAACCGGCTGACAAGGGACCGCTGGTGGACTTTGAAATCATCTCAGCTTTTAGGAGGAACAAAAATCTTAAGGATGTACTGGTCCATGCCTCACTCAAGGACAGGAAAACAATTAACAAAGAACACTTTCGACCAATCAAATACATTTTCAACAGATATACAGATATAGGTTTTCCTATTTATCAACAACTGGATCTGGTGTATGTGATCAAGTGCGATGTTTGTCATAAACCATACGTTGGACAAACACAAAATGAACTTTCAAAATGCCTAAAACACCTGTATTGTACTGGTCGAGAGGAAAAAACAGAATGGTATAGCCATTTTAGGAATCATGATGTTTCAAATTTATTTATCTCAGGTTTGAAAACGAGGGAGAATTGGTCGGAGGGACAGAGACTTGCTGCTGAGAGAAGATGGATACAGAGATTAAAAACTTTTTTACCCATGGATTAAATTAATTTAAGAAAAACATACACCAAAGATACGCTAAAAACTTTACTAAAAATACGTGACGAGTATAAACTGGAGTGAATCATGTTTAAAAGCCTAGGCGGGTATTGTCTGATTAAAAACAATCTTTTTATCAGACAGTGAAGAACAATGAAGGCAAAACAGATGAAATCCAAAGAACTGAAATATAAAACCATGGGGGCTATATTTGGAGAACCAGAGTAGGATCCCACTTACATATAATTTTCTTTGTTGCATGTTGTATTTCCTTTGCACGTTTTTGTTTGTATATATTCCTTTTGGTTGGACGGTTGGTTGGTTGGACGTGCTACGGTAAGCGTACTGACTCACTTCCGGTTTACTTCCTGCTCTGTGTACACTGTTTGGTGCTGTAGCTCTGTCAGTGAACGCTAAATATAAATTAGTTTTACTCGTTACAGCGGTTATTTTTCCGCTTAACATTTAAACGTAGACTAGTTCTACTTAAGCACTCGGAGTTTCTCCCTCTTTTAGTGACTTTTCATTACTTTCAAAGTTTTTCATACACTCTAGTTTCATTAGCATTAGCAGTTAGCTATGGCTTCTCCCTCTCCATCTCCTCTGTCCTGCTCAGTGTGTCAGATGTTCAGTTATTCCTCTGCCTCCTTTAAAGATAATGGTACCTGTATTAAATGTAGTTTATTTACTGCGCTGGAGGCGAGGCTTAGTGAGTTAGAGGAACGGCACCGCACCACGGAGATATCTTTAGCTGCTATAGTTAGCCAGCCCCCAGTAGCCGGTGCAGTCCGACCAAAGGTAGCTTCTGTTAGCTCTGTAGATCCCCCGGTAGTTCCCGAGCAGCCGGGAAGACAGGGAGGCTGGGTGACTGAGCAAAGGAAGACTAGAACGGCGAAGCCCACAGTTCACCACCAACCGCTTCACGTTTCTAATACATTTTCCCCACTCAGCGATACACCCGCTGAGGAACCAACTCTGGTTATTGGCAGCTCCATAGTCAGAAACGTGAAGTTAGCGAAGCCAGCGGCCATAGTTAAATGCATCCCTGGGGCCAGAGCGGGCGACATTGAATCAAATTTAAAACTGCTGGCTAAAGGTAAACGTAAATACAGTAAGATTGTTATCCACGTTGGCGGTAACGACACCCGTTTACGCCAATCGGAGGTCACTAAGATTAATGTGGAGTCGGTGTGTAACTATGCTAAGACAATGTCGGACACCGTAGTTTTCTCTGGACCCCTCCCCAATGTGACCAGTGATGACATGTATAGCCGCATGTCGTCATTTCACCGCTGGCTGTCGAGGTGGTGTCCAGCAAAAGATGTGGGCTTCATTGATAACTGGAAGCCTTTTTGGGGAAAACCTGGTCTGATTAGGAGAGACGGCATCCATCCCACTTTGGACGGAGCGGCTCTCTTATCTAGAAATATGGCGAAGTTTATCTCTAAAACCTGACAGTCCAGAGTTAGGACCAGGAAGCAGAGCTGCTGTCTTACACACTTCTCTGCGCTTTCTTTAGAACAGTCACCCACCTAAAACCCCATAGAGACTGTGTCTGTCCCCCGACCACCTAAACTATTTAAAGAAATAAAAACAAGAGGAGTTCAACATAAAAATCTAATAAAAATTAAAACCAACTCCTCAGTAGCACAAAATAAGAGAATGAAATGTGGGCTGTTAAATATCAGGTCTCTGTCCTCTAAAGCTGTTTTAGTGAATGAATTAATATCAGATTATGATATTGATTTACTTTGTCTTACTGAGACCTGGTTGTCCCACGAGGAGTATGTTAGCCTAAATGAATCCACCCCCCCAGTCATATTAATACTCACATTCCTCGAGGCACAGGCCGAGGAGGTGGAGTAGCATCTATATATGATTCGAGCGTTTTAATGGACCCTAAACCTAAACTAAATTATAATTCATTTGAAAGCCTTGTTCTTAGTCTTTCTCACCCAAACTGGAAAACACTGCAGCCAGTTCTATTTGTTATAGTGTACCGCGCTCCTGGACCGTACTCTGATTTTATATCTGAATTTTCAGAGTTTCTATCAAGCTTAGTCCTTAAATCAGATAAAGTAATTATTGTAGGTGATTTTAATATTCATGTGGATGTTGACAATGACAGCCTTAGTAATGCATTTATATCATTAATAGACTCAATTGGCTTCTGTCAGAGTGTAAATAAACCAACTCATTGTTTTAATCACACTCTTGACCTTGTTTTATCATATGGCATTGATATTGAACATTTAATAGTCTTCCCACATAATCCTTTCCTATCTGACCATTATTTAGTAACTTTTGAATTCATACTATTAGATTATAAGCCATTAGGCAAAACTTCCTACAGCAGATGTCTATCTGACAGTGCTGTAGCTAAATTTAAGGAGGAGATTCCTTCAGTGTTTAATTCAATGCCATGTCTGAATTTAACAGAGTCCTATTACAACTTTAGTCCCTCTGAAATTGATAATCTTGTCGATAGTGCTACAGGCTCACTACGATCAACATTAGACTCTATCGCTCCTATAAAAAGGAAATTATTAAAACATAGGAGACTAGCACCTTGGTATAACCACCAAACCCGCCAGTTAAAGCAAATAGCTAGGAAATCTGAAAGGAAATGGCGCTCTTCCAAATTATCAGAATATCGCTCAAATTGGCAAGATGATCTTAAGATTTATAGAAAGGCCCTCCGTAATGCCAGAGGAGCCTATTACTCAGCACTAATAGAAGAAAATAAGAACAACCCTAGGTTCCTCTTCAGCACTGTTGCCAGGCAGAGTCACAGCTCTATCGAGCCACATATCCCCATAAACTTAAGTAGCAATGACTTCATGAGCTTCTTCTATAATAAAATTATTACTATTAGAGAAAAAATTAATCACCAACTGCCATCAACAGTTATCAGTGGCTCTCCAAGTTCAGGGACTTCTGTCAATGTAAACTTAGATGTATATTTAGACTGTTTTTCTGCTATCGATCTTCATCAGTTAACTTCAATCATTTCTTCATCGAAGCCATCAACCTGTCTGTTAGACCCGATCCCAACTAGGCTGCTTAAAGAAGTTGTTCCCTTAATTGGCACTTCTTTACTGGATATGATTAATCTTTCTTTATTATCAGGATATGTACCACAGTCCTTTAAAGTAGCTGTAATTAAACCCCTTCTTAAAAAGTCCACTCTTGACCCAGGGGTTTTAGCCAACTATAGACCGATTTCTAACCTCCCGTTCCTCTCTAAGATTCTGGAGAAAGTAGTCGCCAAAGAGTTGTGTGACTTTCTACATAACAATAGTTTATTTGAGGATTTTCAGTCAGGATTTAGAGTTCATCATAGCACAGAGACAGCTCTGGTTAAAGTTAATAATGACCTTCTGACTGCTTCTGACAATGGACTTGTCTCTGTACTTGTATTATTAGATCTTAGTGCTGCATTTGACACCATTGACCATGATATTCTTTTACAGAGACTTGAGCATCAAATTGGCATTAAAGGAACTGCCCTAACCTGGTTTAAGTCATACTTATCAGATCGTTCTCAGTTTGTACATGTTAACGATGAACCCTCCATAAATACTAAAGTTAGTCATGGAGTTCCACAAGGTTCTGTACTTGGACCAATACTATTTACTTTATATATGCTCCCTTTAGGCAACATTATTAGGAATCACTCCATTAACTTTCACTGTTATGCAGATGATACGCAGTTATATCTATCAATCAAACCCAATGAAATTAATCAATTATCTAAATTACAAACATGTCTTAAGGACATAAAATCCTGGATGACCTGCAATTTTCTGATGTTAAACTCAGAAAAAACCGAAATTCTTGTTCTTGGCCCCAAAAACCTTAGAGACTCATTGTCTAAAGATATAGTCACTCTAGATGGCATTAACTTGGCCTCTAGCACCACTGTCAGGAATCTTGGAGTTATCTTTGATCAGGATTTGTCATTTAACTCCCACATAAAGCAGACCTCTAGGACTGCCTTCTTTCATTTACGTAATATTAGAAAAATTAGACACATACTATCACAGACAGATGCAGAAAAACTAATCCATGCATTTGTTACTTCAAGGCTGGATTACTGCAACTCTTTATTATCAGGTTGCCCCAATAAGTCCATTAAAACGCTCCAATTAATTCAGAACGCTGCAGCACGAGTACTGACAGGAACTAGAAAAAGAGATCACATCTCTCCTGTACTAGCTACTCTGCATTGGCTCCCTATAAAATGTAGAATTGAATTTAAAATCCTCCTCCTCACCTATAAAGCTCTTCATGGTCAGGCCCCTTCATATCTTAAAGAGCTCATAGTACCCTATTACCCCACTAGAACACTACCTTCTCTGAATGCTGGGCTACTTGTGGTTCCTATAGTCTCTAAAAAGTAGAACAGGAGCCAGAGCCTTCAGTTACCAAGCTCCTCTCCTGTGGAACCAGCTTCCAGTTGTGGTTCGGGAGGCAGACACCCTCACCACATTCAAGAGTAGGCTTAAGACATTCCTCTTTGATAAAGCTTATAGTTAGGGCTGGATCAGGTGAGTCCTGAACCATCCCTTAGTTATGCTGCTATAGGCCTAGACTATCGGGGGATTTCCCATGGTGCACTGAGCTACTCTCTTCCTCTCTCTTTCTGCACTCATTCATGTCCCTTTAATGCATGTTACTAACTCCACTTCTTCCCCGGAGTTCTTGTGCTTTCTCGTCTCGCAGGTTCTCATGGATCCTGGTGGAGCCTCCTGCCATGGTCCTGCTTGACTGCCATTGCCAATACTGTTGTTGCTGTGCACCTGTCTGTCTGTCGCGCTCTCTCTCTCTCTCTCTCTCTCTCTCTCTCTCTCTCTCCCCAACTGGTCGAGACAGACGACCACCCACCTAGAGCCGGAGGATCTGTCCTAGGTTTCTGCCTTTTAACAGGCAGTTTTTCCTTGCCCTTGTCGCCAAGTGCTTGCTCATGGTGGTACTGTTGGGTCTCTGTAATTAATGTTAAAGAGTTCGGTCTAGACCTGCTCTATTTGAAAAGTGTCCTGAGATAACTTCTGTTATGAATTGGCGCTATACAAATAAAATTGAATTGAATTGAATTTTGTATATACTTCTTACATATATTTTCTGGATATGGCACTTATTATTTTTGCACTTATGATTTGTGGTAGGGATCAAACTCTGGTCAAACAAAACGAAAAAATGCATAAAACTGTCCAAACTCAGCTATAAATAGTCCCTTCTCAAATAAAATTACAGAGGCCTTAAAGAAATCATGGAGAGTAAAGAAAATGTTAAAAGTCCGAGATACCAGCAATGGTAACCTGGACTATAAAACATATACCACTAAGGTGTAATTGAAACTTAAAGGCATACTATGCAGTTTTCCGGTTTTGTCAAACAGTTACCCCTAGAGTCGCTGCGGAGTACTTGTATTTAACGTTAACTGTCGTAAATACCACTCACCAGAGCCGTCTCTATATACGGCTCTGCGCCTCTGCACTCACGGCCTGATCCCCTCCCCCCTGTATACCGGTACATGTTCAGTAGGATGGAAGCGTCGGACATCGAACAGGCAAAGATAGACTCCGAAGATGTCTACTGACCAGGTAACGTCTTCCGTTGAGGCTGCTTCTTATGTCGCTGATGTATGTCACGTCGCGCAGTAAAGCAATTCGTGATTCTCGCGAGATTAGGCGGGGCGCCATCTTCAGACTTGCATTGCTGGTTCTGCCAGCGGCGTCCCTCCCCAGCTTTGCTATCGGTATGATTCGCTATACTACGAGTTTGTTTACCACTGAAATGACTTCGAAGCTGTTATATTAAGGTACAAATCTTGCATAGTATGCCTTTAGAAGGAGAAAGGGATTAAACACCAAGTGGCTGCGTGCCCTTGCCTGTTTCAGATAAAAAGTTGAAATCTAAAAATCTTTGCTCTAAAACCTAACCCTAACTTATACATTTACTGACTTCAAGTCTCCCAAAATCAGGTCCCCATCAATTTCATTAACAGGGTGTGCAGGACAAAAATTCAACATGTCAACAACAACAAGTGATTAAAAACAACAACAACAATGATAATAACAATAGTAGAATCAAATGAATTCCATCTAGACGGAAAGCTTAAATATTAGACAACAACAGTGGAAAAATATCTGAACAACGTTCTGTGTACAGTGAAGAAGCAGCAACGTCTGCTGTTTGCTAAGAGAAATGAAAAGGCTTACAGCACCTTGTATTCCCAGGCAGTCTCCCACCCAAGTACTAACCAGGCCCGACCCTGCTTAGCTTCCGACATCGGACGAGATTGGGCGTGTTTTTTTTTCTTTTTTAATCTTTTATTACCAAAAATACAAATACAGTTTAAACATTTACTCTTATTTACAAATTTGCAAAAATAAAACACTTATTACACATAGTGAACTCAACATAAGCTTCATAAAATAAAATCAGAAAAATAAACAAATAAAATAAACAAGAAAACCAGATCAAAAAACCAAAATCAAATGAAATAAACAAAAACTGAAAAAGTTAAACAAATAAAATAAACAAATTAATTAAATTGGAAACCTAAATCAAATAAAGCAAACAAAATGAATAAGTAAATGAAATCATCCAAATTAATCAGATCAAGAGATCCAAATAAAATAATTTAATTAAATTAACAAATAAAATAAGATATTTCAAAGTGAATATTTTGCCATTTTCAAAAAACAAACTCTAACAGGCGTTTCTCGCCCTCCCCATGCTCTTTAAACAATGAATGTCTTGAGTTTAGAGCACTCTTTGTCCATACATCTGTCCTTCCATGCAACAGTCTTACATGCGCTTTAAGAGTGTTTGCAAAAAGTATCTGACTGTTGTGGATTTTCTGTTCATACAGTGCAAAATTCCTTGTATTCCATACCCCTTTTCTTGCAAAACAAGGACCATGTTTATAAAGTTCTTGTTGTAGGTGTTATTGTTTTGATGCAGTCCAAACAATCTGGCCCACTGCCAGTATGTGTTTTAAAGTTACAATGTAACTCCAAGAGCTATCGGAGCTCCTCCCACAGCCCAGTGTGTGCGCTGCAGCGGAGGAAGAGATGTTCAAGATCCTCCTCTCCCTCCCCACACACCGAGCATGTTCTGCTATACATTTTTTCTTTTGCAATTTGGTGCAGGACGATGCCTGTGAAGATCCTCCTGTGCCTGATTTTGAAATCTAAGTGAAATTAATTAGAAGTTACGAAAGGGATGTCTGTTTTTCCAAATGGTATTAATTGACCGGGTGGGAAACAGTTTCTCCCAATGTTTAACAGATGCTGGTGTTTGTGAGATTTTTGCTATAAAGATATTTTACCAGTCTCTGGTTTTAATGGATGTTACATTTAATTTACATTTTAATGGTTTTCAGGCACAGGAGGAACCCCAAGGCATCGCCCTGCACCTTATCACTATTGCCCCTGAGTAGGCCTCGCCACTCAGGCAGCAAGCTCTCTTGAAACTTGTGGCCCAGTTTGGCCACTTGCTTCCTTCTAAACAATACATTCTTTTTTTTCATTTCTGTACATACATTAACAATGTCTAATTCCCCAGTGCTTCCAACTACCTGTCCCACCTTAGTGAAACCGGCAGCCGTCAGACACTTGCGAACCAAGCACCTTTCCCCCCATAAAAAAGCCAGGTTTGAGAGGAAAGGTAGCTGCATCACATGTTTTCTGCTGCACTCTTGCCTGAGGTGGGACAGAATTTTGCCCCATGCCTTTAATACCTCCTGGTAGAACCCCGGCAGACCACTATAGTCTTTCCTGGGAGAGGAGACACAGAGGTTGAACACGCTCCTCTCACCATACTCAGACAGATGGCCTGCCAGCGAGTCCATCCAGGGGGACTGCTGGGTCGATTCCAAAAATCTGTTAATTAATTCTAGCGTCAGTGCATCTCTTATGTCAATCAAACCTAAGCCCCCCTCCCTTTTCTTAGTGATTAACACTCTGTGAGCAATCGAATTTCCCTTACTCCTCCACAGAAAGGATGCTATGATAGCATTATTTAGCAAATTTAGTGCCCAAATTGGCAACTCAGTTTCCCAAAACGTGGTTAATTTTGGACAGTATTAGAGCATTAGAAACAATTACCTTTCCTCTCGGATTCAGTCCCCTCAATCTCCACAGATTGATTATATTTTTCACCTTTTGTATTGTTTCCTCCCACGTCCTATCCCTTGCTCTTTCTCTATCCTTTCCTACACATATATATATATACCAAGAACTTGTTTTTCACTTTTAACCTCCCTAAATCCCCACTTATTTGTAACCATGCCCTGTTTTCCGCAGAACATGATTTCAGATTTGTTATTATTAACTTTTGCCCCTGTACAGTTCCTCCCTCACCGCACTGAGCCTCAGCCACAGTCTTCTCTAAATCTTTCTCTTTCCAAGTCTCTGTCGCTCTGCTCGCTAGTGTCATTACATATAAACTCTTTAATTTGTTTGTGGCACAATTTGCATTTTTCTGCCGCCCTCAACTCACACTCCCTCGCGTAATGCCCCTGAGCCCCACGTTTATGACAACTAAACTCCGGGCAATCTCTCAGAATGTGGCCAGGTTGAATACACAATTTACACACTCTTATTTGTTTGTCATGTATGATTCTGAAGTATTCAGCTCCATTGTGTGTGTTGAATTTGGTTGAGTATGGGAATGATTGAACCTGTTTGTTAAACCTTACTTTCAAGAAGCGTGTCCCATCTACAATATTAGTCCCCGGCCACATCCTCCGTCTGATATTTGAGACGGCTGTAACTCCCCAGCTTTTGAGTTTCTCCAACACCTCGCCAACATCGCCACCTCGCCGACTTTCAGCCCCTCTATCAGCCTCTCCTTCCCTCTCGCGCTCATAATCGTCAGCTCGAATGTCCTCTCCTCGATCACCCTGCAATGCCAGCAGTCCTCCTCACAGCCCGATCACCTCCTGCATCAGCTCTGCCGTAGACACCTTTCCCGTTCCTTGTAGCTGCACACACGCCGTCAACTCTTTGGCATAGTTCCTCTCCGCCATCTTGGGAGCCTCACTCACTCTACCGTTCTCACACACTTTCTCATTCAACTTCTGCACCAGTCCGTTATCTTTCATAGCCATTTTATCCGTCCGAAAAAACTCTAACTTACTCCCCAGACAGTGAGCCCACTGCTGGGGAACGAAAAACAAAACAATGTATAACAAAAAAACCTTATATACAGTAATACAGTGAGTACGGAAAGTATTCAGACTCCTTTTACGTTATTCCGTTATTCAGTTATTTCTCTGCCTCCTTTAAAGATAATGGTACATGTATAAAATGTAGTTTATTTACTGCCTGTTAAAAGGCAGAAACCTAGGACAGATCCTCCGGCTCTAGGTGGGTGGTCGTCTGTCTCGACCAGTTGGGGTGAGAGAGAGAGAGAGAGAGAGCGAGAGACAGACAGACAGGTGCACAGCAAAAACAGTATTGGCAATGGCAATCTAGCAGGACCATGGCAGGAGGCTCCACCAGGATCCATGAGAACCTGCGAGACGAGAAAGCACAAGAACTCCGGGGAAGAAGTGAAGTTAGTAACATGCATTAATGGAACATGAATGAGTGCAGAAAGAGAGAGGAAGAGAGGAGCTCACTGCACCATGGGAAATCCCCCGATAGTCTAGGCCTATAGCAGCATAACTAAGGGATGGTTCAGGACTCACCTGATCCAGCCCTAACTATAAGCTTTATCAAAGAGGAATGTCTTAAGCCTACTCTTGAATGTGGTGAGGGTGTCTGCCTCCCGAACCACAACTGGAAGCTGGTTCCACAGGAGAGGAGCTTGGTAACTGAAGGCTCTGGCTCCTGTTCTACTTTTAGAGACTATAGGAACCACAAGTAGCCCAGCATTCAGAGAACGTAGTGTTCTAGTGGGGTAATAGGGTACTATGAGCTCTTTAAGATATGAAGGGGCCTGACCATGAAGAGCTTTATAGGTGAGGAGGAGGATTTTAAATTCTATTCTACATTTTATAGGGAGCCAATGCAGAGAAGCTAGTACAGGAGAGATGTGATCTCTTTTTTCTAGTTCCTGTCAGTACTCGTGCTGCAGCGTTCTGAATTAATTGGAGCGTTTTAATGGACTTATTGGGGCAACCTGATAATAAAGAGTTGCAGTAATCCAGCCTTGAAGTAACAAATGCATGGATTAGTTTTTCTGCATCTGTCTGTGATAGTATGTGTCTAATTTTTCTAATATTACATAAAATGAAAG
>NW_026136702.1:28160342-28240342 GCF_905237075.1 Dicentrarchus labrax | reverse complement strand
TGTTTGACCTTTGACCTTTTTATTCACATTATGAAGACAATCATTAAACTGTGTGTGTATGTGTGTGTGTGCACAGACCTTCCTCAGCGATGCAGACAGCTTAGCTTCACCTCCCAGAATGCATCAGGGCTCTCAGCCCAAACTTTTGTCAGACCAGAGGACTGAAGAGCTCCTACAGGTAGGCCAACATCAGACCCTAACCCCAGACATCCTCCACTGACTGTGACCTCTGACCTCTGACTCAATGTTTACGTTGAAGACTGCTGTCTTCGAGCGGTTTGAGACCATTTCTCTGTCTTCTTTTACCGAGTGGTTAGTGGCACGAAACCCACAAACTGTCCCTTAGATATTATTCCAGCCACGTTTTTGAAAGAGGTTCTGAGTTCTGTTGGGTCAAGTCTGCTTGTTTTTATAAACACTTGTCTTAGCTCAGGGTCTGTTCCAGCTGCCTTCAAACACGCTATGGTTAGGCCCCTCCTGAAAAAACGCATCTTGACCCCTCTGTGCTCTCCAATTTTAGACCTGTCTCCCACTTGCCTTTTCTTTCTAAGGTTTTAGAAAAAGTTGTTTTTATTCAATTACAGACATTTTTGGAGATCAATTCTATTCTTGATAAATTTCAGTCTGGTTTTAGATCCCGACATAGCACCGAGTCAGCACTGTTAAAGGTGCACAATGATATTGCCTTGTCTGTGGATGCTGGGAATCCTGCTGTGCTGGTGCTGCTGGACCTCACAGCAGCCTTTGATACAGTCGACCATGCAGTCCTTGTATCTCGCCTAGAGCAGCACGTTGGCATCTGTGGCACCGCTCTCCAGTGGTTTAGGTCATACCTGGCAAACAGGAAGTTTCTCTGTCTCGATTGGTGACCACTGCTCCTCAAATGCATCGCTGCCCTGTGGGGTGACAGGGATCTATTCTCGGCCCTATTCTGTTTTCAATGTATATGCCACCTCTGGGATCAATTATAAAAAAAACACAACCTGTCTTTTCACTTTTATGCCGACGATTTGCAGATATATTTGCCCATGAGACCAAACGAAAACACTGCACTTACTAAGCTGCTGGACTGCATCACAGATATTCAATTCAATTCAATTCAATTCAGTTTTATTTGTATAGCGCCAATTCATAACAGAAGTTATCTCAGGACACTTTTCAAATAGAGCAGGTCTAGACCGAACTCTTTAAAACATTAATTATAGAGACCCAACAGTACCACCATGAGCAAGACCTTGGAGACAAGGGCAAGGAAAAACTGCCTGTTAAAAGGCAGAAACCTAGGACAGATCCTCCGGCTCTAGGTGGGTGGTCGTCTGTCTCGACCAGTTGGGGTGAGAGAGAGAGAGAGAGAGAGAGACAGGCAGACAGACAGACAGGTGCACAGCAACAACAGTATTGGCAATGGCAATCTAGCAGGACCATGGCAGGAGGCTCCACCAGGATCGATAAGAACCTGCAAGACGAGAAAGCACAAGTACTCCGGGGAAGAAGTGAAGTTAGTAACATGCATTAATGGGACATGAATGAGTGCAGAAAGAGAGAGGAAGAGAGTAGCTCAGTGCACCATGGGAAATCCCCCGATAGTCTAGGCCTATAGCAGCATAACTAAGGGATGGTTCAGGACTCACCTGATCCAGCCCTAACTATAAGCTTTATCAAAGAGGAATGTCTTAAGCCTACTCTTGAATGTGGTGAGGGTGTCTGCCTCCCGAACCACAACTGGAAGCTGGTTCCACAGGAGAGGAGCTTGGTAACTGAAGGCTCTGTCTCCTGTTCTACTTTTAGAGACTATAGGAACCACAAGTAGCCCAGCATTCAGAGAACGTAGTGTTCTAGAGGGGTAATAGGGTACTATGAGCTCTTTAAGATATGAAAGGGCCTGACCATGAAGAGCTTTATAGGTGAGGAGGAGGATTTTAAATTCTATTCTACATTTTACAGGGAGCCAGTGCAGAGAAGCTAGTACAGGAGAGATGTGATCTCTTTTTCTAGTTCCTGTCAGTACTCGTGCTGCAGTGTTCTGAATTAATTGAAGCGTTTTAATGGACTTATTGGGGCAACCTGCTAATAAAGAGTTGCAGTAATCCAGCCTTGAAGTAACAAATGCATGGATTAGTTTTTCTGCATCTGTCTGTGATAGTATGTCAGGGCTCCAGACTAACGTGAATGATTTTTAAACAAGAATATAAAAATGCTTGTCTTTATTTGAAGCACAATTATATATAAAAAGAAAAATAAAGTGTTTAAAGTGCTTCACTGAGCTGAAATTAAACATTTCAAACTAAAACACTAAGCAAAATAAAACATTTCCAAATAAAAGTGCCTGTGCTTAAATTGCTTCACTGAACTGAAATTGAACATTTCAAACTCAAACATTTCAAGTAAAATAATTATTAATGATAATAATAATGATTACTACTACCTGCCGCTGAAATGCAGCTGGGAGAGGGGCCACTTTCTCTACACACACTTGTCGCGGCATATCGTGTATTTTTAGACATGTTATGTTTTTTTAAAGTTTCGATATGAAACGTCGTTGACCCGCTCACGAATGCACTATTTCCGGCCATATTCTGACCGCACTGCTGACAGTACACGCAGTGCATTGCGTTACGTCGTTTGTTGTACCCCAGTCAGGGATATTGTTTCAGCCAGTCCTGTCTGAAGGAATATATTTTGACCTTTTTAATTTGGGTCTCGGAGCCGGGCTCTATCCCAGACTCTGTTATCTCCTCCTCTGGTTCCGAGTCTGATGCTTTCGCTGAAAGGCCGGGGCTTGGCAGGGACCGAGGGCTCCGTGTCTTGACGGGATGGACTCTCAGTAGTGGGGATGGATGGGATTATAGTAGTAGGGCTGGTTGTAGGCTTGGTTTTCTTAATGAAAAACTTTCAATATTTCTGCCTCTCTTCATTTTCCCTTGTTTTGTCACGTTTATTTTATTTTTCTGTTTCTGTTAGTCAGCTACTCTCGCGCTCAGGTCGCGCGCAATTTTTAACACACACATGTCCCGAGCTCTGTCTCTTATTGGTTTAGAACACGATATGATCCTACCATGAGTGTGAGAGTTCGGTCACAGGAGAACACAGAGAGATGATGCGCTTGCAAAATAAATTTATGTTTTCACCCGGGCAGCATCCGGTGCACCAGTGCGACCTAGAAAAATTATTAGTCGCACTCTTAAAAATTTTGGTCGCATGCGGGACCAAATTGGTCGCACTCTGGAGCCCTGTATGTGTCTAATATTTGTAATATTACGTAAATAAAAGAAGGCAGTCCTAGAGGTCTGTTTCATGTGGGAGTTAAAAGACAAATCCTGATCAAAGATAACTCCAAGATTCCTTACAGTGGTGCTAGAGGCCAAGGTAATGCCATCTAGAGTAACTATATCTTTAGACAGTGAATCTCTAAGGTTTTTGGGGTCAAGAACAAGAATTTCGTTTTTTTCTGAGTTTAACATGAGAAAATTGCAGCTCATCCAGGATTTTATGTCCTTAAGACATGTTTGTAATTTAGATAAGTGATTATTTCATCGGGCTTGATCGATAGATATAACTGCGTATCATCTGCATAACAGTGAAAGTTAATGGAGTGATTCCTAATAATGTTGCCTAAAGGGAGCATATATAAAGTAAATAATATTGGTCCAAGTACAGAACCTTGTGTAACTCCATGACTAACTGTAGTATTTATTGTAGATTCATCTTTAACATGTACAAACTGCGAACGATCTGATAAATATGACTTAAACCAGCTTAGTGCGGTTCCTTTCATGCCAATTTGATGCTCAAGTCTCTGTAAAAGAATATCATGGTCAATGGTGTCAAATGCAGCACTAAGATCTAATAATACAAGTACAGAGACAAGTCCATTGTCAGAAGCAATCAGGAGGTCATTATTAACTTTAACCAGAGCTGTCTCTGTGCTGTGATGAACTCTAAATCCTGACTGAAAATCCTCAAATAAACTATTGTTATGTAGAAAGTCACACAACTCTTTGGCGACTACCTTCTCCAGAATCTTAGAGAGGAAAGGGAGGTTAGAGATTGGTCTATAGTTAGCTAAAACCCCTGGGTCAAGAGTGGGCTTTTTAAGAAGGGGTTTAATTACAGCTACTTTAAAGGACTGTGGTACATATCCTGATAATAAAGAGAGATTAATCATATCCAGAAAGAAGTGCCAATTAAGGGAACAACTTCTTTAAGCAGTCTAGTTGGGATCGGGTCTAATAGACAGGTTGATGGCTTCGATGAAGAAATGATTGAAGTTAAAGAAGTATAAAGAAAGAAGATATAAAGAAGTGGCTGTCACAGAACTTTTTGCACTTAAATGACAGCAAAACTGAATGCATTTTGTTTGGTTCACCATCTATGTCGAATGTTTTCACCACAAACTCTGGCACTCCGCCCCCCTTTTTATATCACATGTCAAAAATCTTGGGGTAACATTTGATAGTGGGCTCAAATTTGACAAACAGATTAGCTCTGTTGTCAGCACAAGCTTTTTTCAGCTCCGTCTTTTGGCCAAAGTGAAGTCTTTTCTCAGTCAGCAGGATCTCGGGAAGGCAATCCATGCTTTCATCAGTTGAAGACTGGACTACTGCAATGCCCTTTACGTTGGCCTCAGTCAGTCCTCAATTTCTCGTCTCCAACTTGCTGCCCGATTTTTAACAAGCACGTCCAGACACGAACACATTACCCCTGTGCTGTCGTCACTCCACTGGCTTCCAGTCCGTTTTAGAATAGATTTTAAACTTCTGTTGTTTGTTTTTAACGCCATTAATGGCTTGGCCCCCTCTTACTTGTCAGAGATTTTAACTTTTCGCAATTGTGGCAGAGCCCCGTGCTCTTCGGGTCAGCTTCTGTTAGAGGTCCTTTGGTCGAGACTTAAACATTGGGGCGATCGTTCTTTTGCCGTCACTGCTCCCAGACTGTGGAACAAACTGCCCCCTGACATTCGCACCACTACTGAGCTCAGCCTTTTTAAATCGAAGCTTAAGACCCACTTTTTTAGATTAGCATTCAATTCTGACTAGGGCAGTACTGTCTCTTAGGTGTACTCTTTCTGTCTGCTCCTTTCTATGCATTTCTGGAAGGCTTTTAATACCCTGCAGCGCTGCAGCACTACAGCACTTTTAATTGTATTTGTATGTTATGTATGTGTTATGTATTGTTTTATGGCTTTGTTGTAAAGCACTTTGGGCACCTTTCGGCTATTGTAAAGGGCTATACAAATAAACTTTATTTGATTTGATTTGATTGTTTAGGGATCTCCAGGACACCAGGAGGAACAGGTGATGGCCTCCACTTGTGCTCCTCAGCACCTCCTCACTGCTCCTGAGTCTTCCTTCCTGGAGAGACTGAACGCTGTGGAAGAGGAGCTGGACTGCAGCACTGCCTACAGCTTTAACCAGGTAGCCCCCCCACACCTATAACCTGTCTCTCTCTTCATGTCTGTCTCTACCCTGTCTGTCTCTACCATGTCCAGGGCTCCAGAGTGCAACCAAGATTTTTAAGAGTGCAACTAATAATTTTTCTAGGTCGCACTGGTGCACCTGACGCTGCCCGGGTGAAAACATAAATTTATTTTGCATTAATTTTTCATCTCTCTGTGTTCTCCTGTGACCGAACTCACACACTCATGGTAGGATCATATCGTGTTCTAAACCAATAAGAGACAGAGCTCAGGCGGGTCTTTGCCTCTGATTGGCTGTGGTCCTGTTCACCGCGCTAAGTTGTGTGTGTTTACAAATTGCGCGCGACCTGAGCGCGAGAGTAGCTGACTAACTGAAACGGAAAAATAAAATAAACGCGACAAAACAAAGGAAAATGAAGAGAGGCAGAAATATTGCAAGTTTTTTCATTAAGAAAACCAAGCCTACAACCGGCCCTACTACTATAATCCCATCCATCCCCACTACTGAGAGTCCATCCCGTCAAGACATGGAGCCCTCGGTCCCTGGTGAGATACCAAGCCCCGGTCCTTCGGCGACAGCATCAGACTCGGAACCAGAGGAGGAGACAACCGAGTCTGAGATAGAGCCTTGCTCTGAGACCCAAATTAAAAAAGTCAAAATATATTCCTTCAGACAGGACTGGCTGAAAAATTTCCCTGACTGAGGTACAACAAAGGACATAACGCAATGCACTGCGTGTACTGTCAGGAGTGCGGTCAGAATATGGCCGGAAATAGTGCATTCGTGAGTGGGTCAACAATGTTTCGTATCGAAACTTTAAAAAAACGTTACATGTCTAAAAAACACATGATATGCCATGACAAGTGTGTAGAGAAATTGGCCCCTTTCCCAGCTACATTTCAACGGCAGGAAGTAGTAATCAGGTCCTCTTTTATTTGGAAATGTTTTATTCAGCTCAGTGAAGCACTTTAAACACTTTATTTTTCTTTTTATATATAAATGTGCTTCAAATAAAGACAAGCATTTCTCTACACCTTATTCTTGTTTAAAAATCATTCACATTATATGAAAGTTATGGAGAGCGATAAAAAGGTGACCTTATGGGTGCACCTACATTTTTTGCTGGTGCACCTAAAAAAACCAACCAATGCAAAAAGTTAGTCTGGAGCCCTGATGTCTGTCTCTCTGTCTCTGTCTGTCAAATTCAAATTCAATATGGTCTTTATTGGCATGAAAGTTTTTTAAAAAACAATATTGCCAAAGCAAAGTATTCAAATAAAATACAATAAATCAAAGATATATACATTATGAACATTATATTAGTTATATACAGTGTGTGTGTGTGTGTGTGTGTGTGTGTGTGTGTGTGTGTGTATGTGTATGTGTGTGTGTGTGTGTGTGTGCCTCGATCACTCACTGTCCCTCAGGTTGTGGCATGTTAATACATACTGGGCAGCAAGGTGTGCCCGCTCTCCTTCTCTGAGGAGTATTTTTAATGTGGAGAGGTCGTTCAGCTCTTTGAAATCTGGAACCAAAGAGCTGAACTTAAATAAATGTTTCTAGTATTAATTAATGTTGTACATTGTAGGAGAAAGTGCATCTCTGTGTCAACCTCACCTGTCCAACAGTGACCACATTTTCTGTTTTCTTTTGGTTGCCATGATGTTTTGTGTCTTCCTGTTTGGATTGGCAGTTTGTGGTCACTGAGCCTGTACTTGGTTAGGATCTGTCTCTGCTTTCTATCTCTGACAGTAGAGAGATATTCTGCTCATTCATAATCTCTTTTAAGGGCAAGATAACATTCCAATCTACTTTGGCTTTTAGTTGTTTCTTCCCAATGGTCCAGATAGCTTTCCTTACATTGTGCTATCATTTGCTTTACTCTGATTACTGTTTGTAGAGCAGTGTTGTTGTGAGGCTGGTCAGAGTGTGTCTGAGAGGGGGCAGTTAGCCTCAGTACCAACTGACATAGGGGACTCTTTTCTGGGCTCAGCTCTTGGGTTTGGAGGGCTTTGGAGTGGAGGGTGTCTCTGGGGCTGGATTTCAGGTGGTTAAAAAAGTTGAGCGTTCTATTCTGAAGGAGCCTTCTGGAGGTCTGTGATGGTCTCTGAAGCTTCTGGTAGAAGAGAGGGTGGAAGGGCCCGGAGCACACTGTTCTCCTGTTTTAGTGCCTCTACACTTCCTCTTAGCTCAGATGTCGAGGTCTGGTTGTCTCTCTTGAGCTGCTGGAGCTCCTCTTGAAGCTGCTGCACAATGTTGTCTAGGGGGGCAGACAGCCTGGCCTGGGTCAGCTCTTTGAATTCAGCAAAGTCCAGCTCCAGCAGGGCCATACTCTCCTTCAGCTGGTTGGTGGAGCTGGCAGGTGTGGGAGGGGCAGAGATGGACAAGGTGTTGGGGTTCTTTGTTGGGCTCTCATCATCTTCACTGTCACACGGAACATTGCACCTCTTGGTGTCCACCTCAGCTTTGATCAGGGAGAAAACTTCTTCAAAGGATTTCAAATTTGCTTCGCCCCCCTGGACCATCACCTTTCCCTTTGTGTAGTAGGTGATGGTGAGCAGGTGGTCATCCTTGTTCATGTGTTTCTCCTTACAAATCTTCAATCGGCCTCCTGAGCCGATGCCCTCACTGGAGATGTAAGGATATTTCTTGCATAGACTTTCCTTCCAGATGTATATGGAGTCTGTGAAGAATATGAGGTTGTTCTTCTTCCTCCCTTCTTTGTGTAGTGCATAGTCCGTGAACAAGACTTCTTTGTTCTCCTGAAGTGTCTTTTTCTTAAACTTCTCCCTGGCTGCTGCACTCTTACAGAGAGCAGGGTATTTAACCTCCCTGCTCTCTGTTCTCTGCTTGGCTGTTTCCATGGCGACCACTTTTTGTTTACTAGTGGGCTAACTCTTTACTGTTGCTAGCTTTTTTAGCCTTTAAACACAGTTATGAATGTTATGATTTTTGGTTTGTTCTTTTCTTCTCCTCCTTATCTTCATAAAACACCTCTTCTGTTATCTTATTTAGTCTGGTTCCTCCTTAGAAATGTTCTACACTGTGGTAGGTGGTAGCTTACAGAAGTTGATACACTGTCAGCTGGTTGTTTTCATTTAAAAAAATATATCCAACAGTGGTATTTTCTTTCTTCTGTTTTGCTGATAAAGTATTTACCTTTTCTTTAGAGTCCCTTTTGAAGAAAATTCGATGTTTTTTTGCAAAATGTCCCACTGTTTAGGTCCATGTTTGAGATGAATTCAGGAGAACATTTTTCATGCAGCCTTCTCTCTCTCAATTCAATTCAATTCAATTCAATTCAATTCAGATGGCTTTATTGGCATGATGTAACACTGTACATATTGCCAAAGCAAGCGTTTGGAATTAAAAATAATAATTATAACAATAAAGGAAAACAATATTTACAATAAATTAATTATAATCTATACTGTTGGTAATACTGTAACTATGATTGACTCAATCACAGTCACAATCAATCAATCTCAGTCAATTATATACTTTATTGTCCTTCACAGGAAATTTGTCACCGCAGTCTGTACATGCATACATAGATACGAAGAACAGAGAAAAACACATATGGACACTGCGACATAACAACAAGAGTAAACATTTAATACAGTACATTTAGCACATTTACCACACCCTGTCTTGTACACCAACTCACGGCTGTTGACGGGATGCTTTGTTTAAAGATGCTATGGCAGAAGGTACAAATCTCCTGCCATAGCGAGCACGTTTACAGGCCACTGTCCTGTATCTGCGTCGGGATGGCAGCAGTTCGAAGAAAGAGTTGAGGGGGTGACTAGGGTCGTGTGCTATACTGTGTGCTCTATGTGTAATGGCTATATTATTAGTAATTAATTACAATCAATTAAAACAGTAGTAAAGTAACAGGCTACAGTTAAAACAAGTAGTCTGTTGTCAATATAACCGTAATAACAAATTACATTTAAATAGATAAAACTGTAAATGTGTGTGTGTGTGTGTGTGTGTGTATTAAAAAACAACAACAACAGAAACAACAACTAAAACAATCAATTATTTTATACATTTACAGAGTTTCCACTGGTCGTCCTCAGTTCGTGGCATGAGGAGACATATTTTGCTGCAATAATTTGACTTTTTGGCATTTCTCCCAGTAAATAGGGGAGTTTCTGTGTGTCTGATAATAATTCGAATTTGGGGTATATTTGGGAAATGTTTGCGAATTGTTTTTCTCTTAAAGTTTTGAATTTAGGGCATGAGGTTAGAAAGTGCAGCTCTGTCTCTACCTGTCCTCTGTCACACTGGGAGCACAGTCTTTCGTCTTCTGGTAGCCAGTCTGGTTTAACCCTGTCTGTGGCGACCCTTTTCTATAGCCAGGCTGTGTTCCTCAGTCTGTACATTGTCAACATTTTTCTTAGTTTAGGACATTTTATTGTGTTTAGGTAATTTGCCAGTTTGAATTCTCTTTTTAGGGTCAGATAACATTGTAATTTACTTTGTGTTTTGGTCGTTTCAATATATTTTTCTTTTTGCTTGTTGATAATTTGGTTTGGTCTGATTGAGTTGGTGTTGCTGTCCTGAGGCTGTTGGGGACATGTTACTGCAGAGAGCCTCAGGACCAGCTGGCTGAGGGGACTCTTCTCTGGTTTCAGCTCCTGTTAGGGCTTTGTGATGGTATGTCTGGGGGTTAACTGATTTTAAGTGATTGTAAAACAATCTCTCTCTCTCTCTCTCTCTCTCTCTCTCTCTCTCTCTACCATGTCTGTCTCTCTCTACCATGTCTGTCTGTCTCTACTATGTCTTTCTCTACCATGTCTGTCTGTCTCTACCATGTCTTTCTCTACCATGTCTGTCTCTACCCTGTCTGTCTGTCTCTACCGTGTCTGTCTCTCTCTACCGTGTCTGTCTCTCTACCATGTCTTTCTCTACCACGTCTGTCTGTCTCTACCATATCTGTCTCTACCATATCTGTCTCTACCATGTCTGTCTCTACCCTGTCTGTCTGTCTCTACCATGTCTGTCTGTGTCTACCATGTCTTTCTCTACCATGTCTGTCTGTCTCTACCCTGTCTGTCTGTCTCTACCATGTCTGTCTCTACCATGTCTTTCTGTCTCTACCTGTCTGTCTGTCTCTACCCTGTCTGTCTGTCTCTACCATGTCTGTCTGTCTCTACCCTGTCTTTCTGTTTCTGCCATGTCTGTCCCTACCTACCATGTCTTTCTCTACCATGTCTTTCTCTACCATGTCTGTCTGTCTCTACCTGTCTGTCTGTCTCTACCATGTCTGCCTGTCTCTACCATGTCTGTCTGTCTCTACCATGTCTGTCTCTACCCTGTCTGTCTGTCTCTACCCTGTCTGTCTGTCTCTACCATGTCTGTCTGTCTCTACCCTGTCTGTCTGTCTGTCTCTACCCTGTCTGTCTCTACCCTGTCTGTCTGTCTCTACCCTGTCTGTCTGTCTCTACCATGTCTGTCTCTACCATGTCTTTCTGTCTCTACCTGTCTGTCTGTCTCTACCCTGTCTGTCTGTCTCTACCATGTCTGTCTGTCTCTACCCTGTCTTTCTGTTTCTGCCATGTCTGTCCCTACCTACCATGTCTTTCTCTACCATGTCTTTCTCTACCATGTCTGTCTGTCTCTACCATGTCTGCCTGTCTCTACCATGTCTGTCTCTACCCTGTCTGTCTGTCTCTACCATGTCTGTCTCTACCCTGTCTGTCTGTCTCTACCCTGTCTGTCTGTCTCTACCATGTCTGTCTGTCTCTACCCTGTCTGTCTGTCTGTCTCTACCCTGTCTGTCTCTACCCTGTCTGTCTGTCTCTACCCTGTCTGTCTGTCTCTACCTGTCTGTCTGTCTCTACCATGTCTGTCTCTACCCTGTCTGTCTGTCTCTACCATGTCTGTCTCTCTACCTCAGTCTCTGGACAGAAAGGCTGTTGTTGATGATGCTGCTGCTGCTGCTGCTGATGCTGCTGATGATGATGATGATGATGATGATGGTGGTGGTGGTGGTGGTGGTGATGAAGGCTCCAGCTGTTTGGCATACCGCACGCGCTCCAAAGTCCGTCTGGTTAATATTCCTCTGGGTCAGCTGGAGGCGGAGCTTCTGGCCCCTGACATCACAGCTGACATGTACGAGCAGAGCGCTGCCCGGCGGAAGGGGGACCGTCAGTGGACGAAGTGGCTTCAGGGTCTCATGGCCCCCGACAACGAAGGTCAGAGGTCAGGCTGACAGCAGCCTGTCAAAATAAAAGTCTGTCTCATTTCATCACTTTGTTGTGAAGTTTGTGGTTGTTCTTCTTCTTTTCACATAAAAAACATCAGAGAAACTTTATTATCCATCAGTAACTGGCACTGAGTCATGTGTTTGAACCAGTTTGATTCAGTTTGATTAACACACGTCTGATCAGATTCACATCAAATGATTAATAATAATAATTAATAAAATAATCAAATTGATTATCAGATGAGTTCCAGTGATATTCCCGACCAGGAGTGCCAACCAGAGACAGATTTGAACAAACTGAACTGTGTGTATTCTCAGAGGAAGCTGATGATGATGACGATCCAGAGTACAACTTCCTGGACGACCTGGATGAACCTGACCTGGAGGACTACAGGACGGACCGGGCCGTCCAGATCACCAGTAGGTGTTGAGGACTGGTTACTGGTTGAGACTCGTTGTTGTTGTCCCCTCAGTGTGAACAGGGTTTGGATTTCTAACCAACACTGGTTCTTTTTTTTTTTTTTTTTTACAGAGAAGGAAGTGAACGAGCTGCTGGACGAGCTCTTTGATAGGGTGAGTGGATTTAAATTAATTAATAAATAAATAAATGATGTGTTACTGCTGCCTTCTAACGGTGGACTGAACCATCAGTCTTTGTGAAACCAAACCAATGTTAGACTGTGTTCAGGAGCTGCTCCTCGTCACTGGGACCAAAGTATCAGAGGGTTGTTTCAACAGGGACATTTTCTCTTGTAACACAGAAAGTCTCTGACCACTGCTGTCTGTACCCGGATTGGGAACTGGGAACTGGGGGACTGAGAACTGGGAACTCTGGGACTGAGGACTGGGAACTGGGGAACTGGGGAACTGGGGGACTGGGGGATTGGGGGACTGGGGGACTGGGGGACTGGGAACTGGGGGACTGGGGGACTGAGAACTGCAGGACTGGGGAACTGGGGGACTGGGAACTGGGGGACTGGGAACTGGGGGACTGGGAACTGGGGGAATGATGCCGCGTTCGTTTTGTCTTGTAATCGCGACTTGCAGCTCGAGAGTGACGTCACATCCGTGTTGGAAAACGAATAACCGCATGTTTTTGCGTTCTGTTTGGCACACAACACGACAAGCTTAGTTGCAATAGGCAGTTTGGACGTTTCGTAACGTTTATAGTGATTATCTGGTTTACGGTGCACCCACCGCGGATTTCACACGTTCATTACATATTACACAATCATATTTCACAGTTTGATATCTGAATATTCCGTTTTGATTACCGTTAACGTTATTGTGGCTACTGCTCTGCTTTCTGCTCAAGACTCGGCACTGTTGTCATTCAATTCAGTTCAATTTTATTTGTATAGCGTCAATTCATAACAGAAGTTATCTCAGGACACTTTTCAAATAGAGCAGGTCTAGACCAAACTCTTTAAAACATTAATTACAGAGACCCAACAGTACCACCATGAGCAAGCACTTGGCGACAAGGGCAAGGAAAAACTGCCTGTTAAAAGGCAGAAACCTAGGACAGATCCTTCGGCTCTAGGTGGGTGGTCGTCTGTCTCAACCAGTTGGGGTGAGAGAGAGAGAGAGACAGAGAGAGAGAGCGAGAGACAGACAGACAGACGCACAGCAACAACAGTATTGGCAATGGCAATCTAGCAGGACCATGGCAGGAGGCTCCACCAGGATCGACAAGAACCTGCGAGACGAGAAAGCACAAGAACTCCGGGGAAGAAGTGAAGTTAGTAACCTGTATTAATGGAACATGAATGAGTGCAGAAAGAGAGAGGAAGAGAGGAGCTCAATGCACCATGGGAAATCCCCCGATAGTCTAGGCCTATAGCAGCATAACTAAGGGATGGTTCAGGACTCACCTGATCCAGCCCTAACTATAAGCTTTATCAAAGAGGAATGTCTTAAGCCTACTCTTGAATGTGGTGAGGGTGTCTGCCTCCCGAACCACAACTGGAAGCTGGTTCCACAGGAGAGGAGCTTGGTAACTGAAGGCTCTGGCTCCTGTTCTACTTTTAGAGACTATAGGAACCACAAGTAGCCCAGCATTCATAGAACGTAATGTTCTAGTGGGGTAATAGGGTACTATGAGCTCTTTAAGATATGAAGGGGCCTGACCATGAAGAGCTTTATAGGTGAGGAGGAGGATTTTAAATTCTATTCTACATTTTACAGGGAGCCAGTGCAGAGAAGCTAGTACAGGAGAGATGTGATCTCTTTTTCTAGTTCCTGTCAGTACTCGTGCTGCAGCGTTCTGAATTAATTGGAGCATTTTAATGGACTTATTGGGGCAACCTGATAATAAAGAGTTGCAGTAATCCAGCCTTGAAGTAACAAATGCATGGATTAGTTTTTCTGCATCTGTCTGTGATAGGATGTGTCTAATTTTTGTAATATTACGTAAATGAAAGAAGGCAGTCCTAGAGGTTTGCTTTATGTGGGAGTTAAATGACAAATCCTGATCAAAGATAACTCCAAGATTCCTGACAGTGGTGCTAGAGGCCAAGTTAATGCCATCTAGAGCAACATGGAGCGTCTCTAGCCAATTTCAGCTGCACAAGCTACAAAATAACTAATGAGGCGTATTTAACACCTAATAAGACTGTCGCGACATGCCTATAGGTAACAGTATACAGTGCTATGTGTACGACTTCATTTGGTTACAATAAAAACAAAAGTGCTTAAAATAGTAGAAAACCACCATGTTTACTACGTGTGATGCCTGGAGTAGCCATCTTGGTAACTGAACTCGGGTCCTCTGAGTGCAGACGACTTCAGGAGTCGTTTATATGACCTTGGGAGCGTTCTGTTTGCAACTTCCGGTTCGTAACTCAGGAAACCGACTCGGAGATCGAGTTGGGTGGACAAAATGAACGCGGCATGAGAACTGGGGGACTGGGAACTGGGGGACTGGGAACTGGGAACTGGGGGACTTTTGCATTCATCAGAGCTTTTTTCAGCACTGACTGAAATTTCGTCTAAAGTAAACAAACAATTTTGTCTTTTTCATAGTTGAAACCTTTTAAATCTTTGTCAGTAAAGTTCCTCCTGATTAGTTTTAAGGAGTCTGGACGTCACTTTGGGTTGCTTAGTTCAAGCACTGTTGGTCAACAAGGCCGTTTCATGTGACGCTGACATCTGTTCACTGTACAGCTCCAGGACGAGGAGCAGGAGGAGGAACAGGAAGAGGAGGCCCCATCACAGACTGGACCCAAATTCAACGTCCCCCAGGCCTTACGGTAACCTGCAGAGAGTGTGTTCACTGTATCCTGATAAAGGATGGCCGGGGTTAAACACAATCTACACAAAATTACATCCATCTTCTGAACAGCTTAGTTGTTTATGAGCGGTTGGAAAAAATACGGTACAGGTATCGGACATGAGAAAGTGGTATCGAAACAGGGATGTTGATCCTCCTATTGGGACTGTGCAGCAGAGAAGTGCTGTGACTGTTTGGGTTGGGAGGAAGAGAAATTGCCTCTGTTGCTGCTTCTTTTCACACAGAACACATGAAGAAGAATCCAGCTCAGAGGAGACATCCTTCCTTCATTTTAGGCTCCGCCCCCTACCTGTTAGGATATGTCATAATAAAAATGTCCTGTTTTAAAAAACCTGTTCAAACTCAGCTTGTGTGTGTCCCAAATCTATGAAAACATGCCACTAGTGTGCCAGTTCCCAACCTGGAGGTCCTGGCCCCCAGTAGGGGTCACCAAAGCTTCACAAGGGGTTAAGAGACCTTCTTGATTTTTGTGGGGGGCTTTTTATTGCCTTTAATTGATAGAGACAGCTGAAGATAGACAGGAAAGGGGGGTAGAGACAGAGGATGACACGCAGCAAGGGGCCGCAGGTCAGACTCAAACCCTGGGCTGCTGCAGCAAGGACTCAGCCTCAGTGCATGGGGCTCCAGCTCTACCCACTGAGCTACACCTTCTTGATTTTTGGGGGTCTAAGAAAACTTTTAAAATATACACAGTAGGCCTATATCTCAATATTTCATTGATTTCTGTGAATAAAACTAACTGAAATGATTGTTTTTAAAGTGTATATTATTATTGAAGATATAAACAGGATGAAGATGTGATCGCAGTGTACAGAGCTTCAGTCACTGATCAACAGCCTTGTCCTGCATCAGAAAGCAAACAGCTGATAGATCAATAATCAATAAACAGTGAATCTGTCAGAAAGAAGAATATTAGGTCTGATTGTTAAAATAATAAAAATACAGAATACAGACAGAATGGATCAATATATCAGGAAAACTCATCTCTGATCAATATTCACAGGAAATAATCAAACTTCCTGCAGTTGTTGTGTTACTGTTTGTGTTCATTTATCAGTTGATCAGCTGTTCTCTGCTGTTATTGATTATGATCAATAGAAATATAGTCAGTTTACTCACTGATAGAAACGGCTCCTTGAAGGAAAGAGGTTGGGAACCATTGATCTAGTGTTCTGAGATTACCTCATCGAGGCGGAGCCTTTGGGCAAGGAACCCAATAGAACTTCGTATTGAACGTTTTCAAGCTTCCTTCGTTTCTCACTTTTGTCCCTTTTTGCTGCCTGTAGTTTTGAAGCACCATTAGCCAGCATGTTAACAGAGCGACGGCGGACAGTCAGAAAACAGTACGAAGCTCTGCAGCAGAGGAGAGCCCTGCAGGACACGACCAATCATCACCGTGACAACATCAACCTGAAGGACACTCCCAGCACACAACCCAACCCCATCACTTCCTTCTTGGTGCTCCCAAGCCAGGTCTCCCCCGCCCTTCACCTGGACTACACCCAGAAACTGCAGCTCCAGCAGCAGATACAGCAGGTACGTGAGACTGAACATGTTGTTACTATCACCTTCCCCTCAGCTCTGATCCTGGATGCGATGTAGGGACACAGATCCAGATGCAATCAACCCAATTTTTATGCTTTTCTCCAATATCTTGTTTGCACATGATTTCACTGTTTCACTACATTTCTGTGGCAGGAACTGCAGTTGGAGGACAAGAAGTGCTTTTTGACAGGAAAATCAGATAGATAGATAGATAGATAGATAGATAGATAGATGTGAAAATTTACAGTTTCCAGCAGTATCCACAGACTGGGACACCAGAGTGACTTGGATGTTTTACCATATTAGTTTGGATCAATGGAGGCAGTGGTAGACCAGACACTGTCATTCTGAGGGGTGAATTGAAGACGGCCATATAACAGAAAGGACAAGTCTTCTGTGTCACGGTCAAGCAGTCGCAGTGGTCACCTCAGAATTAATCTGGTTCTGTTGGGTCCATCAGACTGGGAGCTCCAGTGAGCACTGGGAGAGTTTACAACAGGATGAAAGTTAGCACCTCCCAGAGTGAGGTCCTGGTGCTCTCTGGCCCCTCAGGTTGCACTGAGTCCCTGTCCCAAGTGAAGGAATTCTGGTACCTCAGGTTCTGGTTCGAAAGGATGTATTTCATATATTGGTATGTCTATGCTCAGGTCGAGATCCAAAGTTAACAGAATGTTTATTGGTTTCTGTCTCTCTCAGCATGTACAGCTGCTGACTCAGGTCCACCTGCTGGCTCGTCGTGTTGAGGCTCTGAACCAAGAAGCCTGTATCACTAAACACTACCTGGTCAGTCTGTAAACAATAACACAAACACTACCTGGTCAGTCTGTAAACAACAACACCACAAACATTACCTGGTCAGTCTGTAAACAACAACACAAACACTACCAGTGGCCAGTTGCACAAAAGTAGGATAAGGGATTAAGCCGGGATATCTTGGTTATCCTGGCTCAATTTATCCGTGATCCGGTTGCACAAAAGCGGGATAGGGGGCAGTAGGATATGTTATGGTATAAGTTACCATGGAGATTTATTCTGTGGCGCTAGCCTGCTCCAGACCAGACTAAGTTCCAGGATCTATTTAATATCACCCCTTATCTCAGTCAGCAGTCACCACAAACGGAATAGTTATTCCACTGCCCACTACACATTGTTATCACATATAACTAGACCCACTGTCATTATTTAAACGTTTGTGATCATTAATTTCAATCATCTCGGATAAATTATGATTTTAGATGATATTGCTATCATTAGATAATTTACAGTTTCCCATAGACTGTAAGGCTATATATAAAATGACGGAATATTAGGGCCACAGAGAAAAAATAAAAATTCACAGACTTCGAGAATAAAGTCTTAAATTTACGAGAATAAAGTCATAATATTGTAACCCGTTGTTTTCGAGGAGGAGAGTTGTTAAAATGAGGGCTGTGGAGCATTTTGTGGAATTGTACTTCAGTATAGGTTTCACAAACAAGGAGATACTTAATCTTTTGGCATCATCAGCATCACATTGTCATAAGTATCAGGACTTTAAAAAGAATATGCAAGAAAATGCGTCTTTTCCAGAAAGAACCAGTCTCATAAATTTATGACTTTTTCTTCCTTCCTCAGTGTTGCCCTAATACTCCGTCGTATAAAATACACATCCCATATAAATATAAATACACATCAAAGTGTAACATTATGTTCCTTTATTGAATAAGGATAAAGCAAAACAGGTAATCAGCTCCTTTCCAAACTGAAGTCACACAGTGACTCTACAAGATGGAAAGCACAGAATCAAAGCATATTATACAACACAAGGATAAATACACATTCAGGTCTGTATATAATACACCCCGTATGTCTGAACACTGAAATAAATGCAGGACAAATCCATACACATCAAATGAACAGACAAATGAATGGATGCAGTAGCCTCCCTGCAAGCTTGTATACACAAAGAATACAGCACAAACATCATAAGAGGCCAAATCAATTTAAATTAAATTACAAAAAAACCCACAAATTCCTCTGCCACTGCAGGACATATTTAACTTAAATTCACAGCATGCGTCTCTACCACTGCAGGACATATTTAACTTAAATTTAAAGCATGCATATTAACTAAAATAATTTAACATATATTGGTCCCTCACCAGCCGACCACTGTCGTCATCAGGGAAGATTGCAGGATTGTCCCAGTCCATGGCTGGTGGCACTCTGGGGGACCTCTCCTTCCTTAGGCCGGCCATTGTCAGAGCAGTCATCTGCTGTTGCTGCTGCACTGGCGCCTTCACCCTATCACATTTAATCGGATTCATATTGAAGCTAGTAGACAAGACATGCCAGGCCTACAGTTTGCCTTTGATGGAGTACTCACTGGATCAGCATCGTCTGATGCTTGTGCTGGTGGCTCTAACAGTGAGACAGTGCTGTCAGAAACTGCAAGGCAATAGGCAAACCAAAGTCAGACAGTCCAAATGGATTCAATTCAATATGAATGTGGTTGTGTCCCATGTAGAGATGGAAGAATATACCTTGTATGAAGCGGGTGGCATCTTGGGAGGGACATATGCTTGTCTCTGGCCCCCCAGGGATCCCCTCCAACACAGGCCGGCCTTTATTTAGTTCCAAGGCTATGTCCTCTGCTGGGGTGAGGTCAGCTTTTGGTGACCCACCACCTGTGCCTTGTCTGTGGGTTTTCTTTTTCACTGCTAAAACAGTACAGACAATGTGTGAGCAGGCACCTTCTGGGTACAACATATGCTTGTGCATTGTTAAGTATTAGTCAGGGCCCTTACCATTCTGCAGAATGTTCTTGTATTTGATTTTGACTTGCTGCCATGTCCCTTTTGGCCCGGTCATGTTTAATCTCACACACCACACACACACACACACACACACACACGTAGAGCAAAGATAAGAAAAGAGAAACTTTGTTTATCCCAAAAGGAAATTCAATGAAGTCAGTGAGCAAGCGACCTTGGGTCCTTTGAAAGGCGCTATATAAATTAAAGTTGTTATTATTATTATTATTATTATTATTATTATGTCATCTATTTATCAAAGAGTTATACAGTCTGATGGAGTTACATTTACGCAGTTTCACTCATATCTGCAATCCATTTCAATTAAAAATTCAACTGATTCATAATCAGAGTACAACTGCATTTTTGGAGATGTGAATTAACTATTTGGAATGTAATTGTGATGTTTCAGCGGAGCAGTGAGTGTGTAATTGTGCACTACTTACGCATTCAGGCGGTCAGCAATACGTTGCCACGCCTTTTCTCTTTGCTTTATCACTGTGGCGGTGTTGCCTTTCTTTTTCATTATGTCTTTTACCTCCTTGTATGCCTCCATGAGGGTTTCTGCCTCCGGCGGGGAAAAGTAAGCCGCTCTACTTGCCATGCTGAATCAGTGAATCTGTGATCGGCGGCGCGGTCTATTTGAGGGAGCCGTGAGCGCGCACTTATCCAGGATTGGTTTCTCCTGGCTTGATGAATCTGTGTCTGCTCATCCTGGCTTGGTCTTTGTGCAACCAATTAAGCCTGGACGCTGTTGTTTTGGATTTATTGAGCTCAGCTCAGTCACTTATCCTGGATGTCTTAATCCTACTTTTGTGCAACGGGCCCCTGGTCAGTCTGTAAACAACAACAAAAACACTACCTGGTCAGTCTGTAAACAACAACACAAACGCTACCTGAGGGGTATTGCACAAAAGTAGAATAAAGAAATCCAGGATAATTGAGCAAGCGCGGCTAACCCTAACCCTAACCCTAGCCTGCTCAGCGCATCCTGGCTTAATCGGTTGCACGTTTGCTGAGCCAGGATTAAAAGGTGCGGCTATGCTAAGCCAGGTGTAGATAGTCGGGATAAGTGCGTGTTCACGGCATACTGAAATAGACCTCGCGATCGCTCACAGAATCACCGATGGGAACATGGATAAGAGTCGTGCTTCATATCTCACGGCCGCTGAACAACAGCTCCTGATGGAGTTCTATGAAGAGGTGAAAGATATAAGAAACAAAGGCAATACCAATGCCATAATTAAAGAGAGAACGCCTGGCAGACAATAGCGGACCGGCTTAATGCTTAAGTAGTCCAAAACTGTACAATTAATAAACAGTGCTCCACTGGAACTGTCATCATTAGGCTCCAATTAAAGGACTAAAGGAGTTACTTTAAGTCCACTAATCAACTGTTGTACACTTTGCTTTAAATGTGGCAAGTACAGGTTCATGTTGCTCAGGAAATGTAGAGTATGATTAAGTGCAAACAATTATCCATAATGTGTGTCATTTAATCTATTTTTATTTATTTTATCTTTCTATCCTTCATAAAGAACAAACTTGTCTGGCCATAAAAGGACCTGGCAGCAAGTTAAAATTAAATACAAGAAGATTTTGCAGGCTGGTAAGTGACTTTAAAGTAGATAACAGTGAACAAATGAGGTGAATAGATTAGGTGTCTGCTGACATGTTGAATGTCTATATGATTGTAGCAGTAAAAAAAAAAAATGCCCATAGAACTGGCACAGGGGGCGGCCCACCAAGCCAGGATATGTGCGGCAAATGGTTCCTTTATTGAGGTTCTCTGCATCCCCAACAGAATAAAGGAAGCTCCCACTTGCAAAACTCTTTCATGACTAAATGCTCCTCTGAGGATTAGGGCTTCCTCATCCAGTACATCCTCCAAAAAAGGGCAAGCCATTATGAAGAGGGAACAGGTGTGAATAATATAGTCACTATTATATACACTAATATATATATTATGGCATGCCGTTTAGGAAATGAATCTTTGAATATATGGAATGAATCTTTGAATATATGGAATGAAGCTTGGATATACTGATAAAAATGTGAGAATACTGAATGAACTTCAAAACCTAGTTGTATCCTTTTCATCAAAGTGATAGCCTTCTGAATTAGCTGGTTTTACAAAATGGCATCAGTTGAAATATTACAATACTTTCTTGAACTGGAAAACTTTTTTGCTTTTTCTGTCAGGATTTTGCCTGAGGCCTGTTGTAGTCAGCCTGCCACCATTAAAAAGAACTTCTTTGTCAGGAGAACGGTATTGGGCACGGGTACTATGGGAAGGATTCTGGCCCGTACAAGCACTTGCCAATGAGTTAATAATGTCCTCATTGCTCAGTATTGCTGCCACAATGTTCCTGACTGACTGACTCATTCTCCCTTTGACAAGATGGCAGCAGTGCCTTGATGACCAGTCAAGTTTCATTCCATATATTCAAAGATTCATTTTATATATTCAAAGTTTCATTCCATATATTCAAAGTTTCATTCCATATATTCAAAGTTTCATTCTATATATTCAAAGATTCATTCCATATATTCAAAGTTTCATTTTATATATTCAAAGATTAATTTCCTAAACGGTATGCCATAATATATATAATATATTGCCCTTGTCACAGATTTCATTGAAAACACCTTTGCAACTTCATCAGCTGTGTTTTGTAATCTCAATTACTGCAATAAAACATATTTATGCAGTTTGACAAGCAGTCTTCATTAGCATAGCAATATAACACTTGTCCTGAGTAATAATACTACCACTTGAATTAATATAAAAAGACTGTTGCAATTACAAACAGCCAACAGATTTAAATAAATGAGAAATGACTATGTATGTAATATTTTAATGCAGGATAATTAAAATGATGCAACATACTTAGAAAGACCATGGACATGCTGTAAAACACATTAATTCCTCACAGGATTGACGGTGGAAATACAGGAGAATCACTAGGATTAATCTTAGCCTGGCTGTTAGCCTGGTCTGGTGCAGGCTAGCTGCAGAGAATAAATCACCATAGTAACTTGGCCGGGATAAGTTTAACCTGCTTTCATGCAACCGACTTGAGGCTAAATTCAGCCAGGATAACCAACATATCCCGGCTTAATCCCTTATCTTGGTTTTGTGCAATACCCCTCAGGCCAGTCTGTAAACAACAACAAAAACACTACCTGGTCAGTCTGTAAACAACAACACAAACGCTACCTGGTCAGTCTGTAAACAGTCTCTTGTTGCTCCAGGAGGAGCTGCAGCAGTTTGCCCGCCGGCAGGAGGAGGTTTTTCTCCCCAGCAGTTTCAGAGTGTGTAACCTGCAGGGGGCTCTGGATCTCTTGCAGGAGGTGGAGCAGAGAGCGGAATCTCCTCCTGCTCTTCCTGCTCCTCCTGCATCCAAACGCTGGCTCCCCAGGATGACTCCTGCTACTAACAGTAAGGAGGGAAATAAACTATTAAGTTTCTCTCTACTGGTGGTTGTAGTTGTGGTTGTGGTTCTAGTTCTGGTTCTGGTTCTGTTTAGGCCATGCCTTTCCTCAGCTGCCCGCCGACATTGCCTGGCTGTTTGCCACTCGTCCCATCTTCCTTTACCCAGAACTACTTCCTGTCTGCAACCTGGACCACACTCCACATCACCGGAGTGTTTACACTGCAGGAGAGGACGGGTAAACAATGATACATATTATAAATGCCTATTAACTAGAGTAGAACATTATGGTGTTACCAAGGAAAACAGAGTGGGATAATCAGGGATTAATGGAGTTCACAGAAGCAGGCTCCCGACACCTCGTTGAGTATTCTCCCTAACATACAGACATAATACACACTACAGTGCTCTCCAGAGTGGGACATTGTGACTGAACATGTGTCTTGGCTTTGTAGTCAAAACAGCCCAGAGAAGTGTGTATGGGACTGAAGAATTCAGGTAGAACATTGCACAACAACAATGTGGAAACAGCAGCAGCTGATAATGAAAACAGTATCACAGTCTGCGGTTCATGTGGCTGAAACAAAAGGCGCCGTTCTAAAACTGGCAAAAATCAGGAAATAAAACATTCAGTAATCAAATGTCTGTGAAAAAAAAGCTTTAAAAAGTAAAGTAAGTAAAAGAAGCTAAGTAAGAAGCCTTGTCTGGCAGATTTTCACAGTGTTTTCTATTCAATTCAATTCAGTTTTATTTGTATAGCACCAATTCATAACAAAAGTTATCTTTTGTTATGAACACTTTTTCAAATAGAGCAGGTCTAGACTGAACTCCTTCTAAACAGATTCTAACAGTCTTCACAGGCAGACTGCATTAGGGTTGCAAATGGTTAAAGTGCATGACGTCTCAGCGCTTCTGAGCATGTGCAGTGCATGGTTCCCACAGGTCCTTGACACCCTTGTCAGTGAATCTTTGTGAGTTTGAGGGAAATCAAGGCCTTGAATAATTTTTAGAAATAGACAAAAGTAGACATGGGTCATTGAGAAAGTTGTTTTTGAGTAAAGGAATATAAATTGAAGAACAGCTTCTGGCTCTTATAAATATTCTGTGTAATCATAATTAACTCTGATCCATGTCTCAAACTGCCATTTGGGTTCTTATATTTGAGTGAATAGGACCTGGAAAGTCCTTGAAAAGTAATTGAATTTGATGTTTAAAAAGGCTTGGGAAGCCTGGCAGAACTACAAATGTATTCAGTTCATTGACATTTGAGTCCCGGATCCATGGCTCAATCTGACAGTAATATTTCCCATGATGCCTCTGTGCAGTTTGATCATCCTGGGTCTGAAGCACTTTGAGGGGGCGGTCCAGTCAGATCAGCTGATCAGCTCCTACCTGCTCTGTAAGAGTCGATGGAACTTTAGGAAACACATCAGAGAGATGAGCGGACCGAGAGCGCCACACAACAATGTCATCAAGGTGACCTTACTGTGACATCATCACACACTGTCTGACATCATCAGCGCTGGTGGAAAGGTGAAGTTAAACTTTATGTTCTTGTGCTTTCAGACGTTCCTGATGCAGCGAGTTCTCCCCTCGCTGCCGCTCGCCTGCAGCAGAGTTCAGTCGGGGGAGCATCAGCCCCCAGTGGACAGAAACACATCCAACATGCCAAACTGGCTCAAGGTCTGACAGACATAACCAGGCCCACATTCACATCCAGATCAGTGTGAAGCAAACTCAAGTGCTTTTATTTGTTAGGTTTTATCAACATAAACTACTAAAGCTTATTATGTAACATCCATTAAACTGTTACTGTTATTAACAGTGCCACCTGGTTGGTTGGTTATTTATCCCTGAGGGGAAATTAAGGCGTAACAGCAGTTCACATGTCAGGTTGCAGCTTATCTGCAAGTAGTGACAACTGTATGTTGTGTAAAATGTTCTGTACTGATTCAATTAAATGTTTTCAATTCAATTTTATTTGTATAGCGCCAATTCATAACAGAAGTTATCTCAGGACACTTTTCAAATAGAGCAGGTCTAGACCGAACTCTTTAAAACATTAATTACAGAGACCCAACAGTTCCACCATGAGCAAGACCTTGGCGACAAGGGCAAGGAAAAACTGCCTGTCAGGACTCACCTGATCTAACTATAAGATTTATCAAAGAGGAATGTCTTAAGCCTACTCTTGAATGTGGTAAGGGTGTCTGCCTCCTGAACCACAACTGGAAGCTGGTTCCACAGGAGAGGAGCTTGGTAACTGAAGGCTCTGGCTCCTGTTCTACTTTTAGAGGCTATAGGAACCACAAGTAGCCCAGCATTCAGAGAACGCAGTGTTCTAGAGGGGTAATAGGGTACTATGAGCTCTTTAAGATATGAAGGCGATGTAGGCGTTGGTCCAGAGTCCAGAGTTTGATCTCCCCGGTGGGGCCCTTCACAAACTGGGAGAATGTTGCCAGTGTTTTTGTCAGGTTGACATCATTAAAATCACCAGAGATTGCAATGAATGAGCTGGGGTGCTAGGTCTGTAGTCTGGCTATTGTTAGTTCAATAACTCCGACGACAACTGTACGTTTTCATGACTTTACTTCAACTCCTGCACGACAACAGCAAAGACTGCCTCCCCACCTTCCTCACTCAGAACATACAAACCATTCGCTCATGCGCAGTGGGAAAAGTAGCACATAACAAACTCCCCTTTTCTCTTTAAAGAAAAACAGTGCAATGAAAATATTCCTTTTTCCTTTTTAAATGGCCTTAACATATAACCAGGTTTAAAGTTTAAACTTTAATAACTAGAGTAGAACAGTAGAGAAAAAGTCTTTGTTGTTTAGTCCATTTAGCTTTTAAGCGGCCATACACCTTCGCTGAGAGCCCTCAGCAAAATGAGTGCAGACGTCCCCTTCTTGGTCAAGCAGTCAGCGAGTTGCTCCTTAGTTGCTGACCACATGATCTGCTGAATAGTCCCAGAGCTGATGAGTTCCTTGATACTACTGATCTCGAGTCTGAGTCTTTTCTCTGTGACTGATTGGGTGGATTTGATGGCATCAAAAAGAGAGTGGTTGTCTGTTACACACACAATAGGCAAATTGTTGCGTGTACAGTCACCTGTGGTGAGCTCTGAATAGAGTGTAGCTAAGAAGACTGCACTGTCGATGCCATCTCCAAGTGCCAAAGTCTCTCCAGCTAAAGTGCTTCGAACAACTCTCCTGATCCTCTTTGATTGCCAGCATACAGGCGAGAATCTTCCAACCTCTCCCATAAGCATGATTAGATGTCCCCCTTGAGTGTCTCCATCTGAAAGATTTCCCATGGATGAATCACTGAACACCACCAGCTTTAGGGAGTTGTCGTTTCCCAAGTACTGAAACCTCAAAGTCACCTCCTCTGACTTCAGTTTTCTGATCAGTTTATTTGGCAGAGTCTGAACAGTGGCATACTTTGTACTGGAACGCTAGGATGGATATGTCACACATTATGTTAGGTCTGCTTTGCCTCGCCACCCACAATATCTGGCCAATCGCATATCATATTCAGTGTCTGTTAAGGGGGTCTCTTGCTGTGTGGCTCTGGTGGGGTCCACAGGAATGGGCTGGAGTTTTTTTATGTACATCCATTGTTGCACCTGTATTTCATCCTCCACAGAGAGAACCTCCATTCCAATGTAGTTGAAGCTGTTGTGTTCTTCACATCCAATTTGAAAAGCAGCTTTCAAGTGAGGGATGACTGTCATGGAGAACGTTTCTGAACCCCCCCCCCAGATAAAGTCGTCCACATGACAAGCAAGGACTCCCATCACATTGCAAGAGTCATCCAACCAGTAGAACACTGCAGGGTCCACTTTCGACACAGTACCTCCTGACTGCTGCATAATGTCCTTCACCCTGTTGTACCAGTACAGAGAAGCGTCTGCCAGGCCATAAACACACTTCTTCAACTTCTACACAGTTCCTTTGCTCTGAGCTTCTTGGGGAGGCTGAATGTAGACATTTCGGGTTAACTCTTTACCTTGCAAAAAGGCTGCTTTAATGTTCATGGAGTTCAGCTGCCATTTCTTTTGACAGCCATGATCATTTTTAGAGACTCTGAGGCACACGTAGGTGAGTCTTTTGGGAGCTCTTCAGTGTTAATTTCCTCAAAGCCTCTTGCAACTAATCTGGCTTTAGGTACAACCCCCTGTGGTGTTTCCTTGAGTGTGCACACCCACCTCTTAGAGATGCATTTCTGACCTTCATCTTTCACCTCTTCAAACACATTTCCAGATTCCAGTTGTTGAGTTCAGTTGTTTTGGCAGACATGAAGGCATCATCATTCACAATCAGTACATCCTCTTCATGGCAGTCTGCACATAACTCAACATGCTCAGTTGGACCCAGCTGAAGATTGTCCACTTGTCCTCAATCCACTGATCCAGTTGTGCCAGCAATTTCCTCAGGCTCTGTGTACTGTAAATTGTACCAGTTTTTGTATGTTCCAGTGGACTTTCCTGCTCGGCTGAGGTTTTTTTCCAGTGTGTGCTTGGCCACTTCCACTGTCTGTGTATGTAACTACTTGTTTTCAGCTTAAGTCCTTCACAAGTAGTATTTGAGTGTGCTGATGTGTGAGGGGGCTCATTGTTATCCTCAGCACCTTCATCATTTGAGGGTGCCTCTTCCTCACTTTCATTTACAGTGTCATTTTCATAGAGTCCTGTTTCTGGTAATGTGACATTTTCAGTTCTCATCAACTGATCATCTCTTTCTCTCAACACACAGCCATCAACCTTTCGAAGTCTGGATTGGATCACCTGGACCTTTCCACTCTGTAGAATCCACCTGTTTGTAGTAAACCTTATCCCCCGTTTCATATCGGTCATCAGTGGGTCGCAGTTGTTTACGAAGGGCTCTTCGGATCCGCTCAGAGCATTCCGCTTCTGTGAATGCTCTCCTTGTGGCATGTAATGCTGAAATGTGCTGGGCTATCCAAGTAGACACGCTAGTCCCTTCTAGAGCTGGCGGCTTATCAGTGAGAACTGACGGCAGATTTGGGTTCTGCCCGAACACTAGCTGGTAGGGACTGTAGCCATGCACATTGTGCATAGAGTTTATGCCATCAGGGCCCAGTCTAGGGCTGTCTTCCAATCACATCCGTTGTCTCTTTACTTTCAACAGGATTTCAGTGAGGGTTTGATTATGCCTTTCTAAGAGACCATTACTCCATGGATTATAAGCTGCAGTTGTTTTTCTTGTTTTGTCATGTTTTCTGTCACATGGAGGATCTCGTTTTCATTTTGGATGTCACTTCCATCTGGTGTATTGTTTTCCCTCAAGTTCACACAATAATGTCCTGATGATGTCAGTTCAAGTTTCACAGGTTGCTTGAACATTATGGCTTTGTCATTCTCAATGTCCAAAACTGTACCTGCTCTTTTCAGTGAAGTTTGCTTAAAAGCAAAGGGATATCGGCTGGGACAACTTCTGTCTCAATTTGACATTTAGTTTGTGCTATCACAGCTGGGATTTTCATTTTCTTTGTGGAGTGGACAATTCTCCCATCACCAAACTTGAATGGTCTTGCACTTTTCATGTCCTTCATTTTCAGTAACTCATCCTGTGTTAGTTGACCGACATAATGATCAAGCCATTTTTCACCACACACTGTTCTGGTGCAAGCTGTATCAATCACAGCAGATCCCAGAGACTCCACCATGAAAATCTCTGTGTCAGACAATGTGTCTTTAGACAATAAAGTAATGTTGCATTCTTTGTATTTCATCTTCTGTTAGTTTGGCATGTTAATTTTTGTGGGGGCAGTCCTTCGCCCAGTGATATAAGCTTTGGCAGGCTGCACATCTCGTTCTCCTACCATATCTGTCAAGCGGATTGGTACCTTGAACAGCTGCTTCATGTTGCAGATTTCTCTCCTTCCGGTAAACTTTGTGTAGTAGGCAGCGTCAGTTGCATCTCCGCTCACCTGCAGTGCACCAGCGCCACCCTGTGGCGTAGTATCGCCAAATATCCTCTTCAAGGCAGCCTTCATGTTGTCAAACGTGAGGCTTGGACAAGCGGTAAGTGCCAACTGTTTGTCTTTAATATGAAGTCCCGCAGTGTCTAGCAGCTTGAATGCTAATACCGCATCCGGTAGCTCCATTTTGAACTTGCAAATTCTGTTTTACCTCCGTTCAAACTCGACAATGTAATCCACCAATCGAAACGCCATTGTCTTTCGTTATCCAGTCAAACTCCGTGTACGCCTCGTATTGGCGGTCATCATTCCATCATCTTTGTTCAAATCCCCTGCGGCTATTTCCAGCGCACTGTCCCTCGCTCTTCCCGTTAGCGACAAGGCAACCGCCAAGGCTTGCTTCTTTTTATCCAGGTCAGTAACAAGTCTCAGGATTTCAACTTAATTTTTCCAACTTTCGTAAGATTTTTTCTCATCAAATGCTGGCGGAACTTTATAATTACCAGCTGCCATCCTCTGTTACCAACGTTAGTTCAATAACTCCGACGACAACTGTACGTTTTCATGACTTTACTTCAACTCCCGCATGACAACAACAAAGACTGCCTCCCCACCTTCGTCACTCAGAACATGCAAACCATTCGCTCATGCGCAGTGGGAAAAGTAGCACATAACAGCTATAACAGTACGTACAGTGTCAAGCGCTGCCTTCATGTCGGCAGAGCATAGGATAAATACAACCGCAACAACAACGTGAGAACTCATGTGGCAAATAGTATGGCCGAAGTCCGGAGGCCAAAAGTTCAGTGTCTGGGTTACCGGTTATAGACACTTTCCTTCACGTGAATATGGTCAGGATTGCACCATCTGTTGTGGACACCAGCCAACAACCACATTAGCGGACTCCATTTATAAGCTAACGTTAGCTAGTGTTGCACACTGTTGGCACTGTAGGGAAGCGGAGAGAGAAGGCACTCGGGAGCATAAAGGCCCTTTGACCCTCATCCCTACATAGAGACACATAGAAATCAGTCCACAGGCAGCAGAGGAACAAAGCTACACTACAACCTGTTCACTCTCTGCTCACACACACTGATACACACACACTGACACACACACACTGATTCACACACACTGACACACACACACACACACTGAGTCACACACACTGACTCACACACACACTGAGTCACACGGGAAATATAATAAATAAATAGACCGCAGAAACATACCTGAGATAACTTTATTAAAATATCCATCCTGACCCCGGCTTTGTTTTATTTGATTCTTATTAATGAAGTCAGTTAGATCACTATCCATTGTTAAATTCAGAGTGACGTCACAGTGTCAGTTTACAGACCTGAAGTCAGTGACGTGTGTTGATGGTTCTCACCTACAGAACAGTCAGCTGGTCATCCAGAAGACCCGACTGAACTCCACATGTTACCCCCCCTCCCTCCCACCAGGCTGCACCCTTAGGCTCCACCCCTACTGGCTTAACAAGTCCCGCCCCCGCCCACCCACCCACCGACGCCTCATCACCTTGGCCCACAATGCATCATTGCTGCCACTTGCCAAAGCCCCGGCAGACAGACAGGTGGAATCAATGTTAGACAGGCAGTCAGCGAGACAGGTCAAGAGACAGACAGAAAGACAGGTAAAGAGACAGGTAGACATGCAGCCAATCAGCTACCTGTCCCTCCCCCCTCCAAGTGTCAAGTTACTGTCTGACCCCCCCGTCTGTGGGGCCGTCCCATTGGCTGCTCTTCATTCACACCCCACCCACCATGTCTGTGCTGACATAATTCAGCCCTGCCTTCCTATTGGCCAGAGGACGCAGCAGAGCGTTTCTAGGCAACAAGACAGCAGCGCCGTCCCCCTTCTCCTCCCCCTGCCCACCCTGACCAACGCTGACTCTACAAATCCCATAATGCCTTTCTCAGGTGGCACTGTGAAGCCGGGGTACTTCCTCCTCCAGATGATGTGGACTCCACCGGCTCCACCCACTGTCACCTACCAGCATGCTCTTGGGCAACAGATCCACAGTCCAATCACAGAAGAGCAGGAAGAGATGGAGAAGATGTCCAAAAGGCTGCACCCCCCACTGGAAAAGGACAGACATCAGGTGAAGGAAGAGACACAGGAAGAGAAGGAGAGTTCAGCTTCACCATCAACACTAAGTCCTCTGTCGTCCTGTGCAGGAGAGGAGGACGATGAGAAAGAAGAAGAGGAGGAGGAGGAGAACTGGACTGTTCTTGGTGTGGTCAGTTTGAATGGAGGAGAAAACACTGCTGGAGAGGAGGATGAGGAGAGAGAAGGCGGAGATGCAGGAGGAGGTGGAGAGGAAGAAAGAGGTGAGGGAGGAGAGGGGGAACAGGGAGGAGAGGGGGAGGAGGAGGGACAGGGAGATGATGGACAGAGGGATGATGGGGGAGGAGAGAGGGAGGAGGATGGAGAAAAGGATAAAGATGAAGATCAGGACCGGCAGGGGGAGGAAGAGGAGGAGGAGGACTTTGATGACCTCACACAAGATGAAGACGAGGAGGAAGTGATGTCATCAGCATCAGAGGAGTCTGTGCTGTCTGTTCCAGAGTTACAGGTAAACAGGAAGTCCTCATGGTGTTTCCAGTATTTTGTCCACCCCATATGTTATATATAAAATGTATATTATGTGTACTGTATGCAGCACGTAAAGCAGCTAACTTGTTTGACTTTTGGCCTTTTCAGGAAACCATGAAGCAGCTGACGTGGCTGGCGGCGGAGCGGCGGCTCTGTGCAGACGGAGATTCTGAGGAGGATCACTCGCCGACCTCTCCTGGCTCTCAGGAAGAGGAGGAGGAGGAAGAGGAGGGGCCTAAAGGGGACGGGTCAGGAGAGGGGAGGAGCAATAAGGAGGGAAGAGACGAGGAACTGCCATCAGGAGAAGGGACGCCCAGAGGAGGAGGGAGGTGTCCTGGACGAGGACGAGGTCAGAGCTGTCTCTAGTAGATCTGTGTTATTTACTTCTGACAGTGTTTTTACGGTTCCTCCTCTTGTTCTACGCAGGTCGGAGTCGACCTCTTCGCGGTCTAAGAAGGAGTCGTCAGGAGCGTCACAGTAAAGACGCTGCAAAACTGTTACTGCTATATGACGAGAACATCCTCAACAACGACCCACACAGAGAGAGCAAAGATGTGGCTTTCGCCCAGAGTTACCTCAGCAGAGTAAGAAACTCAGAACACTATGACTTTACTGTGAGTGATGTGTCTGAGTCTTCCCAGATCTGTCACACCTGAAACTCCTGTTCAAAGGTTTGGACTCCACGTGTAACATTTTCATATTGTAGTGATAAACCTCAAAATGACTTCTTCTGAAGGTCTCCGTCCATCACTTTCCAGCAACCTCAGAGACACTGAAGCATAACTAGGTGAGGTCATGTTGAAGCAGGTATCTGTAGGTGACTCTTTGCTGTGTCTCTCTAGGTGCGTGAGGCGCTGCAGGACATACCTGGACAGGTGGAGGACTTTGTGTCTCTGCTAAATGAGTTTGAGCGGGCGGGAGATGGACAGGAAGTGATGTTGTTGTTCAGGAAGCTGCGCTGCATCCTTGGAGATCGGACAGACCTCCTTCGAGACTTTGCCGCATTCCTGCACCCTGAGCAGGCGCTGCAATGTGGACTGGTGAGCAGACAAGTGTCTCAATGCAGGGTCACAGGTGTATCTCAGGTGTCTCAAATGCAGGATTCTTGAGAATGAAACTTATGTCTGTGATTCTAATGAGGCTGATCACAGTTCAGGTGTTTTCATGGTAATCTTTAGTATTTTTGTGTTTTGATGTCACTGTCTATCCCAACTTCCAGTTTGAGGAGCAGCAGGCGTTTGAACGCAGCCGGCGGTTCCTCCGACAGTTAGAGATCAGTTTTGGAGACAATCCGTCACATTATCAGAAGATCATCAAAGCTTTGCAGACCGGTCCAGACCTGAGTCCAACCAGCATCCACGAGGTACACCAGCTTTACAAACCAGTTAAACCAGTATCAATAACTGTGCACTAACCAGTTTAACTAGTATCAATAACTGTGCACTAACTAGTTTAACTAGTATCAACAACTGTCCACTAACCAGTATCAATAACTGTACACTAACCAGTTTAACCAGTATCAATAACTGTACACTAACCAGTATCAACAACTGTACACTAACTAGTATCAATAACTGTACACTAACCAGTTTAACTAGTATCAATAACTGTGCACTAACTAGTTTAACTAGTATCAACAACTGTCTACTAACCAGTATCAATAACTGTACACTAACCAGTTTAACCAGTGTCAATAACTGTACACTAACCAGTATCAACAACTGTACACTAACTAATACCAATAACTGTACACTAACCAGTTTAAAACTGTACACTAACCAGTATCAATAACTGTACATTAACCAGTATCAATAACTGTACACTAACCAGTATCAATAACTGTACACTAACCAGTTTAACTAGTATCAATAACTGTGCACTAACTAGTTTAACTAGTATCAACAACTGTCTACTAACCAGTATCAATAACTGTACACTAACCAGTTTAACCAGTGTCAGTAACTGTACACTAACCAGTATCAACAACTGTACACTAACTAGTATCAATAACTGTACACTAACCAGTTTAAAACTGTACACTAACCAGTATCAATAACTGTACATTAACCAGTATCAATAACTGTACACTAACCAGTTTAAAACTGTACACTAACCAGTATCAATAACTGTACATTAACCAGTATCAATAACTGTACACTAACCAGTTTAACCAGTATCAATAACCGTACACTAACCAGTTTAACCAGTATCAGTAACTGTGCACTAACCAGTTTAACCAGTATGAATAACTGTACACTAACCAGTTTAACCAGTATCAGTAACTGTGCACTAACCAGTTTAGCCAGTATGAATAACTGTACACTAATTAGCATCAATAACTGTACACTAACCAGTTTAACCAGTATCAGTAACTGTGCACTAACCAGTTTAACCAGTATCAATAACCGTACACTAACCAGTTTAACCAGTATCAGTAACTGTGCACTAACCAGTTTTACCAGTATGAATAACTGTACACTAATTAGCATCAATAACTGTACACTAACCAGTTTAACCAGTATCAATAACTGTACACTAACCAGTATCAATAACTGTACACTAACCAGTTTAACCAGTATCAGTAACTGTGCACTAACCAGTTTAACCAGTATGAATAACTGTACACTAATTAGCATCAATAACTGTACACTAACCAGTTTAACCAGTATCAATAACTGTACACTAACCAGTATCAATAACTGTACACTAACCAGTTTAAAACTGTACACTAACCAGTATCAATAACTGTACATTAACCAGTTTAAAACTGTACACTAACCAGTATCAATAACTGAACACTAACCAGTTTAACCAGTATCAATAACTGTACACTAACCATTATCAATAACTGAACACTAACCAGTTTAACCAGTATCAATAACTGTACACTAACCAGTATCAATAACTGTACACTAACCAGTTTAACCAGTATGAATAAAATCAGCAGTTTGATGTGTTTCAGCTGAAAGCTCAGATGGCGACGCTGCTAAAAGGCCACACCCATCTACAAGCTGAATTCTGGGTATTCTTTGAAGAGCTCCGCCCCCCTCCAGCCCGCCCAGGACAGTTCGAAGAAGCACATTGGCCCGAGGATGGAGGAGGCGGGTCGGACGGAGGAGAGGGCGTCGGCCAGGTGTCTGCAGGCGGAGCCACCAGCGGCTTTGAGGAAGTGACGCTCCCAGAGCTCGAAGAAGAAGAGGAGGGACATAAGATCCAACCAATGACGAGCCGGCGCCAGAGGAGGAAGATGGACGCTCACAGAAAATACAAGGTTTGAACACGTGGTGTCTTTAGTTAGCTTTCACTCATGGACTTCTTCTCACAGCAGTTACACACAACATTCACACGTATATCAAGATATTAGAGATATTAATATTTTAATGTCACATTCAATTTCAATTCAATTCAATTTTATTTGTATAGCACCAATTCATAACAGAAGTTATCTCAGGACACTTTTCAAATAGAGCAGGTCTAGACCGAACTCTTTATAACATTAATTACAGAGACCCAACAGTACCACCATGAGCAAGACCTTGGAGACAAGGGCAAGGAAAAACTGCCTGTTAAAAGGCAGAAACCTAGGACAGATCCTCCGGCTCTAGGTGGGTGGTCGTCTGTCTCGACCAGTTGGGGTGAGAGAGAGAGAGACAGACAGACAGAGAGAGAGACAGACAGACAGACAGGTGCACAGCAACAACAGTATTGGCAATGGCAATTTAGCAGGACCATGGCAGGAGGCTCCACCAGGATCGACAAGAACCTGCGAGACGAGAAAGCACAAGAACTCCGGGGAAGAAGTGAAGTTAGTAACATGCATTAATGGGACATGAATGAGTGCAGAAAGAGAGAGGAAGGGAGGAGCTCAGTGCACCATGGGAAATCCCCCGATAGTCTAGGCCAGTGGTTCTCAACCGGTGGGGCGCGCCCCCCTGGGGGGGCGCGGCACTCTCCCGGGGGGGCGCGAGTAGGCTACAGGATGGGAGGAAAAAAAGATCTGATGTTATTGGAGACTTTTGTGGTGTTTGGAGACTGACGTGAAAGCACGTATCACTCTGCAGTTACTGTGCTCAACAGACGGTCAGTCTCTGTAACCTCGTGCAGCAGCCTGCAGTCAGAGCAGAGAGGAGACACACACCACTCCGCGTCCAGGCTGCAAATGAATCGCACATGCGCATGGCCACCGCCGTTCCCGCCCTGGCTCAAAGAGCAGGGTTTAAATGTAAATGTTTCTTCACTCTCACACAAAAAATACAACACTGCGCGTAGCTCCATTCACTCTCGTCTAGTCTCTTGCCAAGTTCGCTTGTGCCTGCTCTCGCTACTCTATCTACTCTATCTATTATCAATCTCTATCATTTTCTTATACTCCAAAACCCAACAGTCTTTTTAAAGACTAATCCCACAAACAGTCTTTTTAAATATTATCCCCATCTCAGTTATTTTTTATGTTTTTATGTTTATTTTTTAACTGCTAGGCAGTGCACTTAGCTAACTACCCCTCTGCCTTTTTCACCGTGTTGCAACACACACACTCACTCACTCACTCACTGACAAAGGACTACAATCATCAAGTCTTAAAATAAAATCTGCATTGCCTGTAAAATCGTTATTTTGTTTGTTATTAATTTTGTTTTGTTTGTATTAAAGATCGTGCCTAAGTCCCAACTGATTAGCCCCCGATACTAGTCTCTCAACATAGTCACACACACACACATACACACACACACACATCGTTACATCATAGCCTAAACTTTATTGAAATCACAACTAATCCACATCCAAATTATTTCAAAACCAACACAAATGGAGAGATTTCTAGTGAGGACCAACAAGGCAACCGACGCACCACCAGCTGCAAAAAAGCTTCGACGGTACGATGAAGCATACCTGCAGTTTGGGTTTACAGTCACGGCTGATCTGAGACCTCAGTGTGTCGTGTGTGCCGAGGTGCTGGCAAACGACAGCATGAAGCCCTGTAAACTAAAAAGGCACCTCGAAACAAAGCATGCTGGCATTGGCCTCCAACAGCAACAGGCAACCATGTCAGTGCACAGCACTGTGTCTAAACAGTGTTTGGAGGCATCGTATGTAGTGGCCAAAAGAATAGCCAAACTGGGTAAACCGCATACAATTGCCGAGACTCTCATTTTGCCGGCTGCGCAAGACATGTGCAGAATAATGATAGGAGATAGTGCAGCAGCCAAACTCGGTGCAGTACCACTGTCCAATGACACAGTCGCTAGGAGAATTTCAGACATGTCTAATGATATCAGAGAGCAACTGATTTCATTCATAAAAAAGAGTCCTTACTACGCGCTGCAGCTGGACGAGTCCACTGATATTGCTGGGCAGGCACAGCTCCTCACCTATGTCAGGTATCTGCGGGACAAGGCGATCGAGGAGGATGTCCTGTTTTGCCGGCCACTTCAGTCGCACACTACAGGAGAAGCCATATTCAATGTCCTTGATGTTTTTATCCGTGAAAATGGTTTGGCTTGGGACCGATGCGTTGGCCTATGCACGGATGGTGCGCTGGCAATGACGGGCCGCGAGCGCGGCCTAGCTGCCCGCGTTCAGCAAGTAGCTCCACTTGTGAAATGGACACATTGCATGGTCCATCGCGAAGCACTAGCTGCTAAAAAAATGCCGGTTCTCTTTGACTCCGTGCTGAATCAATCCGTGAAAATGATAAATCTCATCAAATCACGGCCGCTAAACTCTCGCTTGTTTGGGGTCTTCTGCCAGGAGATGGGGTCAGGGCACGAAAGCTGCTTCTCTGGCTCTCTAGGGGGCGGGTGTTACAGCAGTTATATGAGCTGCGAGAGGAGGTGAAGTGGTTTTTGACAGAAATCAAATCAGATCTGGCGAAGCATCTGGATGACACTATGTGGCTTGCGTCTCTGTCCTATTTGGTCGATATATTTGACCGCTTGAATGGCCTCAACCTGTCTTTGCAAGGCCGCGAAACTCATATTTTGCTCCTTGCAGACAGAGTGGACGCCTTCACACAAAAACTTGACCTCTGGCATGGCCGCATCAGTCAAGGGAACTGCGACATGTTCCCCAGCCTTGCAGACTTTATCACGGATGAAGGCACGTCACATGATTTCTCCTCTCTATTGCAATCAGTGTCTGAGCACCTGTCAGAAATGAGAAAACAATTTGCGATGTACTTTAAGGAGGATTATCGCTCTTTTGCGTGGGTTCGTGACCCATTTGTGTGCACAGCAAACGAGCTGTCAATCAATATGCAGGAACAGCTCATTGAGCTGAAGAGTGACAGTAGGCTGAAGGAAGTCTTTACCTCCTGCCCTCTTTCGTCATTCTGGGCAGCACTGATGCAGGAATACCCTCAACTCTGTGACGTCGCCTTGAAGATTCTCCTCCCTTTCGCGTCGACATATTTGTGTGAGGCAGGATTCTCAAAAATGACTGCACTCAAAACAAAGTACCGCAATCGTGCACAAATCGAGGATGATTTGAGGCTATGTTTATCAGACATTGCTCCAAGAATTGAGGATCTTTGCAAGGCAAAGCAGGCTCAGGTCTCACATTAACATCACCTACCTGCAAGCTTCTGTCAAAAATGCAGATGATATGCCTACTATTAGACCTAGTAATAACACTACTAAACACACACTAATAAAGAATAAATTCATATCAGAGGTCTGGTGCCAATTCCCAATTATAGCAATAACCTAGTAATGATAATAGGCCTACTGATGATAATAATAATAATAATAATAATAATAAACAACAATAAAGCATGTAACCTCATATAATTATTTCAGCAATAGCCTAGTAATGATAATAGGCCTACTTATGATAATAATAATACTAATAATAACAATAAAGCATGTAAATTCATAAAAGTATATAGCAATAGGCTAGTCATGATAATAGGCCTACTACTAACTTTGTCTTACTGAGACCTGGTTGTCCCACGAGGAGTATGTTAGCCTAAATGAATCCACCCCCCCCAGTCATATTAATACTCACATTCCTCGAGGCACAGGCCGAGGAGGTGGAGTAGCAGCTATATATGATTCGAGCGTTTTAATGGACCCTAAACCTAAACTAAATTATAATTCATTTGAAAGCCTTGTTCTTAGCCTTTCTCACCCAAACTGGAAAACACTGCAGCCAGTTCTATTTGTTATAGTGTACCGCGCTCCTGGACCGTACTCTGACTTTATATCTGAATTTTCAGAGTTTCTATCAAGCTTAGTCCTTAAATCAGATAAAGTAATTATTGTAGGTGATTTTAATATTCATGTGGATGTTGACAATGACAGCCTTAGTAATGCATTTATATCATTAATAGACTCAATTGGCTTCTGTCAGAGTGTAAATAAACCAACTCATTGTTTTAATCACACTCTTGACCTTGTTTTATCATATGGCATTGATATTGAACATTTAATAGTCTTCCCACATAATCCTTTCCTATCTGACCATTATTTAGTAACTTTTGAATTCATACTATTAGATTATAAGCCATTAGGCAAAACTTCCTACAGCAGATGTCTATCTGACAGTGCTGTAGCTAAATTTAAGGAGGAGATTACTTCAGTGTTTAATTCAATGCCATGTCTGAATTTAACAGAGTCCTATAACAACTTTAGTCCCTCTGAAATTGATAATCTTGTCGATAGTGCTACAGGCTCACTACGATCAACATTAGACTCTATCGCTCCTATAAAAAGGAAATTATTAAAACATAGGAGACTAGCACCTTGGTATAACCACCAAACCCGCCAGTTAAAGCAAATAGCTAGGAAATCTGAAAGGAAATGGCGCTCTTCCAAATTATCAGAATATCGCTCAAATTGGCAAGATGATCTTAAGATTTATAGAAAGGCCCTCCGTAATGCCAGAGGAGCCTATTACTCAGCACTAATAGAAGAAAATAAGAACAACCCTAGGTTCCTCTTCAGCACTGTAGCCAGGCTGACAGAGAGTCACAGCTCTATTGAGCCACATATCCCCATAAACTTAAGTAGCAATGACTTCATGAGCTTCTTCTATAATAAAATTATTACTATTAGAGAAAAAATTAATCACCAACTGCCATCAACGGTTATCAGTGGCTCTCCAAGTTCAGGGACTTCTGTCAATGTAAACTTAGATGTATATTTAGACTGTTTTTCTGCTATCGATCTTCATCAGTTAACTTCAATCATTTCTTCATCGAACCCATCAACCTGTCTGTTAGACCCGATCCCAACTAGGCTGCTTAAAGAAGTTGTTCCCTTAATTGGCACTTCTTTACTGGATATAATTAATCTTTCTTTATTATCAGGATATGTACCACAGTCCTTTAAAGTAGCTGTAATTAAACCCCTTCTTAAAAAGTCTACTCTTGACCCAGGGGTTTTAGCCAACTATAGACCGATTTCTAACCTCCCGTTCCTCTCTAAGATTCTGGAGAAAGTAGTCGCCAAAGAGCTGTGTGACTTTCTACATAACAATAGTTTATTTGAGGATTTTCAGTCAGGATTTAGAGTTCATCATAGCACAGAGACAGCTCTGGTTAAAGTTAATAATGACCTTCTGACTGCTTCTGACAATGGACTTGTCTCTGTACTTGTATTATTAGATCTTAGTGCTGCATTTGACACCATTGACCATGATATTCTTTTACAGAGACTTGAGCATCAAATTGGCATTAAAGGAACTGCCCTAAGCTGGTTTAAGTCATATTTATCAGATCGTTCTCAGTTTGTACATGTTAACAATGAATCCTCAATAAATACTAAAGTTAGTCATGGAGTTCCACAAGGTTCTGTACTTGGACCAATACTATTTACTTTATATATGCTCCCTTTAGGCAACATTATTAGGAATCACTCCATTAACTTTCACTGTTATGCAGATGATACGCAGTTATATCTATCAATCAAACCCAATGAAATTAATCAATTATCTAAATTACAAACATGTCTTAAGGACATAAAATCCTGGATGACCTGCAATTTTCTGATGTTAAACTCAGAAAAAACCGAAATTCTTGTTCTTGGCCCCAAAAACCTTAGAGACTCATTGTCTAAAGATATAGTCACTCTAGATGGCATTAACTTGGCCTCTAGCACCACTGTCAGGAATCTTGGAGTTATCTTTGATCAGGATTTGTCATTTAACTCCCACATAAAGCAGACCTCTAGGACTGCCTTCTTTCATTTACGTAATATTAGAAAAATTAGACACATCCTATCACAGACAGATGCAGAAAAACTAATCCATGCATTTGTTACTTCAAGGCTGGATTACTGCAACTCTTTATTATCAGGTTGCCCCAATAAGTCCATTAAAACGCTCCAATTAATTCAGAACGCTGCAGCACGAGTACTGACAGGAACTAGAAAAAGAGATCACATCTCTCCTGTACTAGCTACTCTGCATTGGCTCCCTATAAAATATAGAATAGAATTTAAAATCCTCCTCCTCACCTATAAAGCTCTTCATGGTCAGGCCCCTTCATATCTTAAAGAGCTCATAGTACCCTATTACCCCACTAGAACACTACGTTCTCTGAATGCTGGGCTACTTGTGGTTCCTATAGTCTCTAAAAGTAGAACAGGAGCCAGAGCCTTCAGTTACCAAGCTCCTCTCCTGTGGAACCAGCTTCCAGTTGTGGTTCGGGAGGCAGACACCCTCACCACATTCAAGAGTAGGCTTAAGACATTCCTCTTTGATAAAGCTTATAGTTAGGGCTGGATCAGGTGAGTCCTGAACCATCCCTTAGTTATGCTGCTATAGGCCTAGACTATCGGGGGATTTCCCATGGTGCACTGAGCTACTCTCTTCCTCTCTCTTTCTGCACTCATTCATGTCCCTTTAATGCATGTTACTAACTCCACTTCTTCCCCGGAGTTCTTGTGCTTTCTCGTCTCGCAGGTTCTCATGGATCCTGGTGGAGCCTCCTGCCATGGTCCTGCTTGACTGCCATTGCCAATACTGTTGTTGCTGTGCACCTGTCTGTCTGTCTGTCTGTCGCTCTCTCTCTCTCTCTCTCTCTCTCTCTCTCTCTCTCTCTCACCCCAACTGGTCGAGACAGACGACCACCCACCTAGGGCCGGAGGATCTGTCCTAGGTTTCTGCCTTTTAACAGGCAGTTTTTCCTTGCCCTTGTCGCCAAGTGCTTGCTCATGGTGGTACTGTTGGGTCTCTGTAATTAATGTTAAAGAGTTCGGTCTAGACCTGCTCTATTTGAAAAGTGTCCTGAGATAACTTCTGTTATGAATTGGCGCTATACAAATAAAATTGAATTGAATTGAATTGAATACTACTCATAATAATAATAATAATAATAATAATGCCTGCAAGCTCACATTAGAAGTCTGGTGCTACTGCCAATTATAACAATAGCCTAGTAATGATAATAGGCCTATACCTACTGCTACTGATGATGATAATAATAATGTGGCCCTAAAAATAATAGCCTAGCCTAGGGCTATCTATCTATCTATCTATCTATCTATCTATGCAAGGTGGTGTAGTGGGGGTGGCGCCGGGAAGGGGGGGGCCCGACTGCAATGAACCAGCTTTGGGTGGGCCCAGCTTGCAAAAGGTTGAGAACCCCTGGTCTAGGCCTATAGCAGCATAACTAAGGGATGGTTCAGGACTCACCTGATCCAGCCCTAACTATAAGCTTTATCAAAGAGGAATGTCTTAAGCCTACTCTTGAATGTGGAGAGGGTGTCTGCTTCAAGCCAGTACGGGCTTTGGAGGCAACCATCCTCTCGTCGATGGAAATTTCCTGGTCAGGGTGGTTGTTCCTCTTGCAGGCTTCCCTTATCTGATTGTAGAGTGGCTTGGTTTTGCAGAGGCGGTCATAGGCTGCTGTGCCTTTCTTCTGCTCATAATTATCCACTGCTGGGCTGCTCAGGTGAAGGGCCTGGTTCATCATGAGGGACTTCCTTCCAGTCATAACCCGTTTTGCGAACGGCAAGCTGTACAGGTTCCCCCCTCGCCAGTAATCGGTGAAGCAACAGCACTTCACCACACCCATGTAAATAATCAGGGCCATGAATGAAAACATGTCCTGCAGTGTGATGTCAGACCAGGGATGGGTGGCTGAAGAATGGTGTGTGGAGCCATGTATATCAGTTCGTGGTTAACAGTTAGTGGTTAGCAGTTAGTGGTTAGCAGTTAGTGGTTAGCGGTTAGTGGTTAGCGGTTAGTGGTTAGGAGTTTGTGGTTAGGGGTTATGCCGCATTCGTATTGTCCACCGAACTCGATGTCCGAGTCGGTTTCCTGAGTTACGAACAGGAAGTTGCAAACAGAACGCCCCCGAGGTCGTAACGTTATAATATACGAGTTATACAACTCGTTAAGTCGTCCGCACTCAGAGGACCCGAGTTCAGTTACCAAGATGGCCACTCCGAGCGTCACACAGTAAACATTGTGTTAGTGTTTATTGTAACCACAGAAGAAGTCGTACCCACAGCACTGTACACTGTTACCTATAGGCATGTTGCTAGTCTCATTATGAGTTAATGAGCCTCATTAGTTACTTTGTAGCTTGTGCAGCTGAAAGTGGCTAGAAACGCTCCATGTTGCTATGACAACAGTGCCGAGTCTTGAGCAGAAAGCAGAGCAGTAACCACGGTAGCGGTAACGTTAATCAGAACAGAGTATTCAGATATCAAACTGTGAGATATGATTGTGTAATAATGAACGTGTGAAATCCACCGTAAACCAGATAATCACTATCAACGTTACCAAACCTCCAAACTGCCTGTTGAACCAAGCTCGTCGTGTTGTGTGCCAAACAGAATGCAAAAACCCGCGGTTACTCGTTTTCCAACACAGATGTAACGTCACTCTCGAGCTGCAAGTCGCGATTACGAGACAAAAGGAACGTGGCATTAGTATCTTTCTTTTGCGCTGATGCTGTTTGATATCTTTCCAGGACTGTGATTGGTCAGATAAAGACTGGCCCTGCCTCTGCATTGACGCAAAGATCCGCAGACACAGGAGGAAAGGATGCTCTCGCTGCCATGGCAACAAGGTCTGTCCTCCATGTTTGATCAGGTGTGAATGAGTGACAGCTAGAGAGGTTTATAAACACCTGACTCACCTGTTCATTTCCCCTCAGACCTCAGGGGGTGTGTCCAGAGCCATGAAGAGTCTGGACCCTCTGTACTCTCAGATAAGCTCCGCCCACGATGAACCAGGTGACAAAGACCTGGACCTGAAGGGGGACTACGACAGTCCACTACCAGGTGTGTACCAGGTCACCTGTCCAGGATCATAATTAAAGACAGGTGTGTTTATTAAAGTTGTAACTTTAATGTTTCTGTGAACAGACCATCGGAGCGGTGCATCATGGGAAGGCTCGTTCCCTCTGACTGACGACAAAGAGGAGGAGGAGCTAGATGAGGAGGAGGAGGAGGATGAAGATGAAGAGGAGAGGAAGACCAGTGAGAAGGAGCAGAGCCCATCTGTGAAAAGGAGCAGGAGAGAGGAGGCACTGCAACCCCCCACCACCTCTTGCACCACCTCCTCTCCCGCTATTACCTCCTCAAACCCTCACACCTCTTTCACACTCTCCTATACCTCTGTCTCCACCTCCTCAATGACTTCCTCCATCTTTACTTCAACCCCAGTAACCTCCTCTGTCTCCTCCTCTCCCTCTGTCTGTACTGCCTCCATCACATCTATCACCTCCTCATCTTCTTCCTCAATCTGTCCGTCTGTCTGCACCTCCTCCTCTGCCTCTTCTACCCTCTCCTCCTCCTCTGCTCCTCTTCGGCCCAGTCCTCCTCCTGACCTCCCTGTCTGTGCCAAGAATATTTCTCTGACAGCGAGTGGAGAGAAAGTCATCCTCTGGACCAGGTACACCTCCTCTCTGCTCCTCCTCCTCCCTCCTCCCCCCTCTTCCTCCCTGCTCCTCCTCTCTCCTCCTCAGGAAGGAGAACTGACTATGTTGTTTTTTTCAGAGAAGCAGATCGAGTCATTTTGACAACGTGTCAGCAGGAAGGAGCCAATCAGAACACATTCCAGTCCATCTCTACTCTGCTCGGCAACAAGACTCCCAGTGAGGTGATTGGCTGTTTCTGATTCATCTGACTGACAGTAAACAGTCAGTAACTCTTCCTCGTATCTCCAGGTGTCTCACAGGTTTATAAACAGGAAGTAAACAGTCAGTAACTCTTCCTCGTATCTCCAGGTGTCTCACAGGTTTATAAACAGGAAGTAAACAGTCAGTAACTCTTCCTCGTATCTCCAGGTGTCTCACAGGTTTATAAACAGGAAGTAAACAGTCAGTAACTCTTCCTCGTATCTCCAGGTGTCTAACCGGTTTCGGGATTTGATGCGCTTGTTTCGGACGGCGGCTCGTCAGACCAGTTCTGAGGACGAGGCTCCGCCCACTGAGCCGACAGCAGCTAATGAGGAAGAAGACTGATATTAACCAATCAGGAGCGCTGCAGATTAACCATCTGGAGAGCCGCTGGTCGCAGCAGAAGAAAATGTGTCTGATATTACCAGAACTTTTATTGTGAATGGGTGTGTGTTTACTGTACATGCTAAAATTGTAAATATGAAAAATTCTGATTATTTAATGTTTTTGTAAAAATGTAATTTTTTTTACAATAAAACATTTTTTTCCACACATGAGAATGCTTGAACTTTATAACTTTATTGTCCCTGAAGACAAAAACAGACTTTAACATAAGACACATAAAACAAATGATAAAAGTCAGTTCATATAAAACAAAGAACATAAAACCTGGAGAACTTTCAGCCTTCAACCTGATCAATAGTTAACTCAGTAATCAATAATATGACAACTGATCATCAGCTGACTGATGATCTGAAGATCTATGGATAAAAAAAGCTTATATAAAGCTTTTAAATTAGCTGCTGGGATTGACAGATGGTGGGCGGGGTCATCCCTGCGCTCTCTCTCCAGTTTCTGGGTCGACGTCATCGTCCAGATCTGAAACAAGAAGAAGAAAAAACCTTTAAAAAGGAAACTACACTGAGACGAGGAAGAACTGCACATGGGTTTTATTTAGTCCCAAACTCTAACTACAGTAACATATATGTAACACAAGGGGGTGTAAAAGTGTCTCAGGAGGTCGTCTACGCCCTGTAGGTAAGGCAGTCACATTGTCTCTTGGTGAGGACTGTAGAGATTTTATAAGCAGTGCGGCTCTATTTGAAACGTGTCCTGAGATCACTTCTGTTATGATTTGGCCCTATACAAATAAAACTGAATTGAGTCCTGGTCTGGGTTCTTCTGGTGATGGGTGCTGCGCCTAGTCGGCCTCCAGCTCTGGAAGAAGAGCTAAAGTGAATCATCACAGCAACCAGAAGTGTTATGCAGGCTGATTGACGTGTCCAACAGACAGTAATTACAGTGCAGGAGAGATAAGAGTCCTCCGTGATTTAAACAAACATTATTACTCAAACAAAACAACACAACAAAATCTATATACTCAAAACACACAAGCATAAACTGCAGTAAAAGAAACGTAACCCATTGGGAAATTAGGTGTTACTAAAACACAAATTATTTCCTTTCACTGACAATTTATGTATTTTCTTGTCTTTTATTTCCGAATTCGTTATTGCATATTTAAGTCATTATTTTATCTTAATTCATATCTCTTCAGGTCTAATTTTCAGTCAGTAAGCAAAAATCTTCATAACAAATACGTTCATTAGTTCAGGACGAATGATTAACTTCTATTTGTGTAAAACGAACCAAGTCCCGCCTTTTCACTCAGGTGAGAGAGACGCAGTCTATTGTGTGCAAAGGGAGACAACGGAACAGGGCGAATGAATGAGAAAACGAGCTGAAATCGCGAGTGAAACATTGTTAATTAAACCTCACGTACAAAGAAGGAAAAAACTGTTCAACAGGCAAGAGTTGGGGAAACCTTGATGACATCTGTTCATTGTTTATTCTTTTATTTTCTCTGTGAGTTTTGAATATAATACACGTGCTGCACAAGGCCACATTAGCCAAGTGTTTAGCCACTGAGCAGTAGTGTAAAGTTTTGTTTAGTATTTTCTTTCATGGTAGAGCCAAATAAGAACATTTGTGTAAGAATATATGTTACTTACGTTTGTGGTTAAAGTAAGCAATTACCCAGCTAACTTTATAGACTATGAAACTGTGAATTACTCTCTTGTTGGTGTGCACGACCACAAGGTGTCAGTATTATGATCAGGAATCTATATTCCTACATGCATTATCCAAATGCAGTGAGCATTTCATGTAAAACTGTAAGTGGTTTTCATAATCTATCTACAATTTCAGTTATTTAACATTTGCTTATGGCCATTAAATAATTTGGTTGTAAAAATGTAAAAGTTGACATTTCATATGTTAACATTGCAGTACAACAATTATCCTAAATTCATGGATTAAGTATTAAGGGTTGTATTTAAATTGATTTTGATAAAGTTAAAGCTGTACAGTCAGAAAAGTTAAATAGATTGCATATGTTTGTAAGCTTTGTTATGCTACACAGGCTAGGTTTTCGGATACCCCTGGATTCTGGATCCTGGACTGGATTGATTCTCTCCCTGACGAGGGGGATGGCGAGCCACCCGCGTTGAGCACCTGGATTGAGCATTCGTATGAGTTATTCATCTGCCCTGCTATCAGCGTGGTAGGACTGTGGAAAAGGATTTCAGGAGACGATTTAACTGAACTAAACTAAACTTTTTTTTATTTTTGGGGGGAAATATTTTATTTTATTTTTGGTGCACCAGATTCAAAAGACATTTAATTGAGTAAAAGACCGGTCTGATGTTGTGAAATGTTATAAATCTATGTTAATACAATAATTTTGCTACAACCTAACTTTGTGTCCTGGTTACTCATGGTGGTGTCCAATTCAATTCATTACCCCTCTCTACGAATCTAGATTAAACTGGTTCAGTGTGCACTTACCTTCTAGGTGGGTTACAGAAAGAGAAATCAAATGTAGAATAAATACATAACAGTAGGTTCAACTATGACAATGTTTACTGTGTATGACAGGACCTGTTTACCTCTTTTGGGCGAGAACGCTGTGTCCAGCTGTGACACTGTTACTCTGAAACTCCTGTTGGGCTCTCTGCTGAAGGTGCACCACCTTACTGTTCTTTAAGGTTTCAGGCAATGGGCCACAAGTCGGAGTCAAACCCACAGCAAGGACTCAGCCTTGGTACATGGGGCCCTATCAGGAGGCCATTTAAAGTGTTTCTGGACTACCTGTTAAGCAATGGTCAAGGCAGACGCTTAAATACTCAGCTCTGCCGGACCCACAGCTAAAATATATATATCGTCGACAAATGAACTTGAAAATGAAGATTACCGAGCAAAGCTTCTGCCATAATGAGGCACAACAATATCCGTTTGTATGGGATACGAGAAGACGCAGAGAAGAACGACATGCTATCGTTCATTACCAACTTTTAGCATACAACACTTGATCTGCAGGGAGAAACAGAGCTCAGGGAGCTTGCGCTGATACCAAAGGAGGCGACAGCACCACCGAGATCCATAAATGTACGATTTCTGGATTTCAGTGTGAAACAAAAAGTACTGCAACAGGCATGGAAACAATGAGACCAGGACTACTCGCCTGACTTGCAAAGGCTGAAGGAGAAGGACCTCAAAGCAACTTTCTTTTCCTGGAGATGGGAGTGCAAGGGTTCCCCTCGCTGTTGGAGGCTCAGCCAACACTGAAAGAGCCTCGAATTGTTGCAGAAATAGAAGATTCGGACATACTGGAAAGAGAGTTGATACAAGACAAGTGTTCAACCCAGGAGAGTCGGAGGAAGAATCACAGCCAGCAGCTGAACCTAGCGGATGTTAAAGTGATCATCAGGGAATTGAAGGGAAGTGAGTACATGTATACCTCAGCGATGGGCCGACTGCATGGACAATTACGCTATATGAGATATTTGTCGGATAAGAAATTAATATACAGACAATGAAGATGGGCTATGATTTTGATACAAGTTGATATTATTACACATGATATCCACATGCTCTGGTGAGAGTATTGCACATAAGGAGATGAGATTTCCAACCTCGGGCAACCTGGTGGACCGTTGCAATCACACTTTGTGTGAGAGTTACGGCTCTCTGCCCAACTTAGACCAGGGTTGCAATGCTTTTGGGAATTTTAAATTAAATTAAATAAATAAATAAATTCATTCAATTATTCATGTCATTGTTCAGTTGAGATATATATATTATATATAATATATATTATATAATATATATTATATATTCAATATATATATATTCATATATTCAATAATATATTGAATATATGTTCAATCACGTATTGGTTCTTAATGCTCAGCATTTTTTGGCAAGCATGTTTAGAAAGATGAAAAACATTTTGAGTTGAATATATACATGGCAAGATTTATTTATTCACATGAAGATTGTGAACACATTGAACTTAAATATTTACAAATGGTATCAATCACCTCATTAAGAGGAAGCATATTATTGGGGTGCCACCTCACCCGGTAGAGCTGGTGCCCCATGTACCAGGGCTAAACCCTTGCTGCATGTCATTAACCATTCTATGTCGTACCCTTAATTGGTACTTCTTTACTGGATATGATTAATCTTTCTTTATTATCAGGATATGTACCACAGTCCTTTAAAGTAGCTGTAATTAAACTCCTTCTTAAAAAGTCCACTCTTGACCCAGGGGTTTTAGCCAACTATAGACCGATTTCTAACCTCCCGTTCCTCTCTAAGATTCTGGAGAAAGTTGTCGCCAAAGAGTTGTGTGACTTTCTACATAACAATAGTTTATTTGAGGATTTTCAGTCAGGATTTAGAGTTCATCATAGCACAGAGACAGCTCTGGTTAAAGTTAATAATGACCTTCTGATTGCTTCATATCTTAAAGAGCTCATAGTACCCTGTTACCCCTCTAGACCACTGCGTTCTCTAACCATCCCTTAATTATGCTGCTATAGGCCTAGACTATCGGGGGATTTCCCATGGTGCACTGAGCTCCTCTCTTCCTCTTTTTCTGCACTCATTCATGTCCCACTAATGCATGTTACTAACTTCCTTTCTTCCCTGGAGTTCTTGTGCTTTCTCGTCTCGCAGGTTCTCATGGATCCTGGTGGAGCCTCCTGCCATGGTCCTGCTTGACTGCCATTGCTAATATCACTGATATTATTGTTATTATTATTACTACAGTTACTATTATTACTATTGTCACTGCTCATTGTCCCCCATCATTGTTGTTGTTATCGTCGTCATCTTCATGTTCATCATCATCAATTCAATTCAATTCAATTCAATTTTATTTGTATAGCGCCAATTCATAACAGAAGTTATCTCAGGACACTTTTCAAATAGAGCAGGTGTAGACCGAACTCTTTAAAACATTAATTACAGAGACCCAACAGTACCACCATGAGCAAGCACTTGGCGACAAGGGAAAGGAAAAACTGCCTGTTAAAAGGCAGAAACCTAGGACAGATCCTCCGGCTCTAGGTGGGTGGTCGTCTATTAAAAATTAATTGAATAAAGTAAAAGCCCACTATGGAAAGAATTCAGCTGGAAATTAAGAATGAGGTAACTCTTTTTATTGTATCAAAATATTAATGAATGAAAGGCTAACCTGTTGCACATCCATTTAGTGGTGGCAGAAAAATGCTAATTCAAACTGCTGCCACCTACTGTACATCAGTGGCAGGATAGGTTAAAGGACAATTAAGGCACAAAATGAACCTGGGGTTAAAACACATGTACCGAGTTGGTCCGTTCTCTGGGATATGTTTTCATCGGTGCGATTATTTCTGATATATTGAGCAAATTACGTTTGTTTTAGTTCACATCGCCAGCTGTAAATCTTGATCACTGATCAGCATGAATGACCTAACCCCTGACTGTTTTCCCAAGATGGCGCCCGCCTGTATACGAGAACGCTACTGTTGTTCTAAACTATCTTTTTAATAAACTGTCTGTACACTTACAAAGTTCTCAATGCTTCGGTTTATAGGTAGGGAACCTCATTATGCTGCCATGTAAGTGTGGTTATTTTGAGCCTTGTTAGTGGTATTAAAAGCGATTTCTTTTCACGTTACTCGGTGCCCCGTTGGCTAGCGTTATAAGGTAATTAGCGGTTTGTGCTAAAACCGGTCACGGTCGATTAGCATGAAAAGATATCCCAGAGAACGGACCAATTCGGTACACATGTGTTATTAACCCCGGGTTCATTTTGCGCCAGAATTGTCCTTTAATGAAAGTGTACTTAATTACATCCAAACTCCAGGTAAAGACAGATATGGTTTTTTTTAATATATTTTTTTAAAGTTTTCTTTGGCCTTTATGCCTTTATTTGATAGAGACAGCTGAAGATTGACAGGAAAGGGGGGTTGCAGCAACTCCGCATATGGGTCGCCAGCTCTACCGACTGAGCTAACCGGGCGCCCAAGACAGATATGTTTTTAAACCGATGGGCTCCAGTAATGGATTACCTTGGATTACCAGTAGGAGGCACTGTACTGACTGCCATAACTAACACAAATAAATTATTTTTGTTTATTTATTTTAGGGTTGTTGTTTTCTTGGAGACTCATGTGGCGGTACATGATACCATGATTAGTCAGTCTATAGTCAGTTTAAAGTCACAGCCCTCTATAGTCATATAATACAATGGAATAAATGTTCAATCTGAAGAACATTTATTTATATCATAAACATTTATAAGAAGGATACAAGAGAAGATAAGTAGCTTCGGCATCCTGCAGGCTTAAACATGTTAAAATACACAATGAAAGTTTGTCGAGAGAAACCTATTCCTAATAAAAGAGGTCTGTCTCACCCATCCAGTCCTCAGCTCTGTTCTCTGGGTTCTGCTGGTTGTGTTGGTGCTCTGCAGCAGGAGGATGTTCCTCCATCTGAACATCTATGTATCAGACAGAATAATCAGCAGAAAAATTATTTTGGGTTTGGTTCAAACTGTAAACTCTACCTGTACTCACCTGCGGCTGACTCTGGTTGGTCAGCTGAACGGACACTCTGGCACCTGGAGAGACGTGGGAGGGGTTCTGAGTACACTGTGCTGATTGCCTGGGTGCTGGTGGGCACGCCTATGTTGTTCCAGTACAAGCCAATGGGAGAGGAGGTTGCTGTTGACACATCTGTTCAAAAGGAAACAGTGTTGAAAGGTCAGAGATCATTATGTGTATGAACTTTGAATAAAGTTGTTTTTGTACAGTGTTAATAAAGTTGTGTGTTTGTACAGTGTTAATAAAGTTGTGTGTTTGTACAGTGATAATAAAGTTGTGTGTCTGTACAGTGATAATAAAGTTGTGTTTGTACAGTGTTAATAAAGTTGTGTGTTTGTACAGTGTTAATAAAGTTGTGTTTGTACGGTGTTAATAAAGTTGTGTGTTTGTACGGTGTTAATAAAGTTGTGTGTTTGTACAGTGTTAATAAAGTTGTGTGTTTGTACAGTGTTAATAAAGTTGTGTTTGTACAGTGTTAATAAAGTTGTGTTTGTACAGTGTTAATAAAGTTGTGTGTTTGTACGGTGTTAATAAAGTTGTGTGTTTGTACAGTGTTAATAAAGTTGTGTGTTTGTACAGTGTTAATAAAGTTGTGTTTGTACAGTGTTAATAAAGTTGTGTGTTTGTACAGTGTTAATAAAGTTGTGTCTGTACAGTGTTAATAAAGTTGTGTGTTGTACAGTGTTAATAAAGTTGTGTGTTTGTACAGTGATAATAAAGTTGTGTGTTTGTACAGTGATAATAAAGTTGTGTGTTTGTACAGTGTTAATAAAGTTGTGTGTTTGTACAGTGTTAATAAAGTTGTGTGTTTGTACAGTGTTAATAAAGTTGTGTGTTGTACAGTGTTAATAAAGTTGTGTGTTTGTACAGTGATAATAAAGTTGTGTGTTTGTACAGTGTTAATAAAGTTGTGTTTGTACAGTGATAATAAAGTTGTGTGTTTGTACAGTGTTAATAAAGTTGTGTGTTTGTACAGTGTTAATAAAGTTGTGTGTTTGTACAGTGTTAATAAAGTTGTGTGTTTGTACAGTGATAATAAAGTTGTGTGTTTGTACAGTGTTAATAAAGTTGTGTGTTTGTACAGTGATAATAAAGTTGTGTGTTTGTACAGTGTTAATAAAGTTGTGTGTTTGTACAGTGATAATAAAGTTGTGTTTGTACAGTGTTAATAAAGTTGTGTGTCTGTACAGTGTTAATAAAGTTGTGTGTTTGTACAGTGATAATAAAGTTGTGTGTTTGTACAGTGTTAATAAAGTTGTGTGTTTGTACAGTGTTAATAAAGTTGTGTGTCTGTACAGTGTTAATAAAGTTGTGTGTTTGTACAGTGTTAATAAAGTTGTGTGTTTGTACAGTGTTACAGTTAATAAAGTTGTGTGTTTGTACAGTGTTAATAAAGTTGTGTGTCTGTACAGTGATAATAAATTTTACAGTTTAAAAAGTTGTGTGTTTGTACAGTGTTAATAAAGTTGTGTGTTTGTACAGTGTTAATAAAGTTGTGTGTTTGTACAGTGTTAATAAAGTTGTGTGTTTGTACAGTTTTAATAAAGTTGTGTGTTTGTACAGTGTTAATAAAGTTGTGTGTCTGTACAGTGTTAATAAAGTTGTGTGTTTGTACAGTGTTAATAAAGTTGTGTGTTTGTACAGTGTTAATAAAGTTGTGTGTTTGTACAGTGATAATAAAGTTGTGTTTGTACAGTGTTAATAAAGTTGTGTGTTTGTACAGTGTTAATAAAGTTGTGTTTGTACAGTGTTAATAAAGTTGTGTGTCTGTACAGTGATAATAAAGTTGTGTGTTTGTAATTTTTTTAATAATTTTTGTTTGTAAATAAATTGTTTGTACAATGTAAATAAAGTTGTGTTTGTACAGTGTAAATAAAGTTGTGTTTGTAAATAAAGTTGTGTGTCTGTACAGTGTTAATAAAGTTGTGTGTTTGTACAGTGTTAATAAAGTTGTGTTTGTACAGTGATAATAAAGTTGTGTGTCTGTACAGTGATAATAAAGTTGTGTGTTTGTACAGTGATAATAAAGTTGTGTGTCTGTACAGTGTTAATAAAGTTGTGTGTCTGTACAGTGTTAATAAAGTTGTGTGTCTGTACAGTGTTAATAAAGTTGTGTGTCTGTACAGTGTTAATAAAGTTGTGTGTTTGTACAGTGTTAATAAAGTTGTGTGTTTGTACAGTGATAATAAAGTTGTGTGTTTGTACAGTGATAATAAAGTTGTGTGTCTGTACAGTGTTAATAAAGTTGTGTGTCTGTACAGTGTTAATAAAGTTGTGTGTCTGTACAGTGTTAATAAAGTTGTGTGTTTGTACAGTGATCAGTGAGGACAAACATAGGACAGGGCTGGCCACAGCCGATGATTTCAGAATAAACTTCCTGTTTCCAAAAGAATAAAAGTGATGAAACAAGTGAAAACACTTAATATAAACTATCAAATAAACAGCAACGATAAACAATATCACTATGTCTTAAAAGGGTGTGAATATGGTTTGAATATTTCAGTGAAATTAAACTGTTAAAAGTGAAAAACTTCAACAGTTGAATTAAAAATCTACAAACGGATCCATTTTATTTGTTTATTGTTTAAAGTTTATGTCATTTTAATAATGTCAACATGACTCGTTAATTAAAGATCCATTTGAATGTCATTAAACTTCATTAAAACTGGAGTAAACTGACCGTATGTTTGTCTGCGGAGCTTCCTGAAGGGACAGTGTTCTCGGAGCCGCAGCAGACAGGACTTCCTCCTCACAGGAAGAGACTCCATAAAGAAAACACTCGACTCTGAAACTGTCCCCTCTGTGTAAAACAAACTGTTCTCTTCTGTTCAGAACCTCTTTCAGCCCGGGAAGACTTCAGTTAACACAAACATCTCTGTCAACACCGAGTGTCTGTCGGCAGAGTCTACCTGCAGACGCCTCACCTGAGCCTTCAAAATAAAAGCCCTGTCAGCCTGTAAAGACTTCTTCCTTACTGACGAACACGAGTCTCAGATTGTTACAGCCAAAACATAAAACTCAAATAAAGCTAATAACTTTGACTCATAAGAAACATTTTACACTTAAAATAAAGAGATAAAACATCTTCAGTGTCGTTGTTTGCTCTCCAGTTCGGATAGAACCGATGCTAGCAGCAGCTATGCTAACCTCTTTAGCAGCCGTCATTGTTGTTCAATGGTTTTCTTATTTTACTGGAATACATTTTCTTAATAAACAACAAAAATAAGTTTAAAGTCATTTAACAAACATACAAAAGAGGATTAATTCACTTAGCAGTGAATAAGATTTAAATCAAAAAGAAAATATGAGAAATGTCAGAATGTCATTACCAGTTCTTTATATCTGACTAAAATCTTTTGGGCATGGGACACAAGACAAACACATGTTCTAATTTTTCATTTGCCATATTACAAAAGCAGCAAGCAGGTGAACCTTATGAATTATTTTGAAATGAGTTTCTTTGTCCTCAGGATAAATAGGCAGTTTAAGTTATTACAATTAGAACGATAGACAAAGTTTGACGCAGAGACTGAAGCCTGTAAGACGGAGGAGACTTTAAAAGGTGGGTTTATAGAGCTGATGGTTGTGTATACAGAGCTCTCGCTGGTGTTACAGCCGTATTTAACGGCAGCGTGCAGAATGTATCCAACCACAGTATTGTGTCCCCTGCAGCTCGTAGGTAACAATGGCAGCAGGTGTTCATCACGCCGCAGGCACAACTCTGAAACTGATAACATTAATGAAGCTTCAACAGCTGATTATTGATCATAGCTCAAAATATCTGATGTGAAAAAAACACTGAACTGGTGTGAAGGTTAAAGAGTATAAAACACCTGTAAACATGTGTGACTCACCTGCCAGGTCGGTGTGTTCAATATACTTATTGATTTATTAACATCAGAATCAATAAATGATTCAGACAAGCTTTTGAATCTGATCATATATAATAAGTAAATATATAGTTACAAATAGATTTTTCATATTATTAAAGATTCACATTGAAACCTGAATTGTCCTGATTTTATTTTGACGGCACACTGTCAGCACTTCCTGTGTGCAGGTGGCAGTTTGTGTTTGGTGTCGACTGACGGTCTGACCGGTTCCACCAGAAAAACACTACCAGCTTCATGTGACTCAAGAACAGATCAATCAATACAGACCCATCACTAATCAATAAAGAACGTATATATCAATAATAATTATATTACAAGAACATTTGTCAGAGAGTTAAAGGTGTAAAATATTGTTCGAATGTTATTAGTGAATAAAAATAAACTCACACAGGAAGTGAAGATGAATGCTTTTATTGTGAAATGGGATACTTGGTATAAAGTATAAAAACAAACAAAAGTTTTTTTTTAACAAAATCAAACATTAAATGATCATAAAACTGATTTTACAAAATAAAATGTTGAACAATGAACCAACCAAAACAGGAAGTCCCTACAAATAAAACAGGAAGTAGTTTAAGATTTAATGAAGACCATGAGAGAGAAAGTGGGCGGGGTTATAAACAATGTGGGAGGAGTTATAATCTGTTTTATGTTTTAACAGAAAAACTTTTAAACTTTTACTCTGTTTATATTCTGTTTGAAAGTTTCAGTTCATAAAAAATTAAATCTCCAAAAATATTTCAGGTTATTGATTATTGATCAGTTATCATCCCCAGAACCTTTGTCTGCCAGCGGGTGGAGGCAACACCTCCTCAGGAGGCGGGGGGAGGCTGAAGATGGACCCTGCCGCCTCCACTGTGAAGATGAAGTAGATGTTGGCGGCCATCATGGCAAGACTCGGCAGGAAGGAGAGGCCGAAACCGAAACCACGAACGCTGCTGCCGAAAGCTGCGGCCACCCAATAAACCAGCCTGTAGAGACAAAACAAACGCACCTCTAACGAACAGTGTAAACAGTCTGTAGAGACAAAACAAACGCACCTCTAACGAACAGTGTAACTTAACAGTGTAAACAGTCTGTAGACACAAAACAAACGCACCTCTAAAAATAAAACTAGACACAAAACAAACCACCTTAACGAACAGTGTAAACAGTCTGTAGACACAAAACAAACGCACCTCTAACGAACAGTTCAAACAGTCTGTAGACACAAAACAAACGCACCTCTAACGAACAGTGTAAACAGTCTGTAGACACAAAACAAACGCACCTCTAACGAACAGTGTAAACAGTCTGTAGACACAAAACAAACGCACCTCTAACGAACAGTTTAAACAGTCTGTAGACACAAAACAAACTCACCTCTAACGAACAGTTCAAACAGTCTGTAGACACAAAACAAACGCACCTCTAACGAACAGTTCAAACAGTCTGTAGACACAAAACAAACGCACCTCTAACGAACAGTTCAAACAGTCTGTAGACACAAAACAAACGCACCTCTAACGAACAGTGTAAACAGTCTGTAGACACAAAACAAACGCACCTCTAACGAACAGTTTAAACAGTCTGTAGACACAAAAAACAAAACTCACCTCTAACGAACAGTTCAAACAGTCTGTAGACACAAAACAAACGCACCTCTAACGAACAGTTCAAACAGTCTGTAGACACAAAACAAACGCACCTCTAACGAACAGTTCAAACAGTCTGTAGACACAAAACAAACGCACCTCTAACGAACAGTTCAAATAAACAGTCTGTAGACACAAAACAAACGCACCTCTAACGAACAGTTTAAACAGTCTGTAGACACAAAACAAACGCACCTCTAACGAACAGTTTAAACAGTCTGTAGACACAAAACAAACGCACCTCTAACGAACAGTTTAAACAGTCTGTAGACACAAAACAAACGCACCTCTAACGAACAGTTCAAACAGTCTGTAACACAAAAAAACGCACCTCTAACGAACAGTTCAAACAACAAACAAAACAAACCAAACGCACCTCTAACAACAGTAAACAGTCTGTAGACACAAAACAAACGCACCTCTAACGAACAGTTTAAACAGTCTGTAGACACAAAACAAACGCACCTCTAACGAACAGTGTAAACAGTCTGTAGACACAAAACAAACGCACCTCTAACGAACAGTTTAAACAGTCTGTAGACACAAAACAAACGCACCTCTAACGAACAGTGTAAACAGTCTGTAGACACAAAACAAACGCACCTCTAACGAACAGTTTAAACTCCTCCTTTGGAACGTTGCACATTCATTAATGAAAGGTTCATTAAAAGGGCCATTGATCGATTGACTGACTGATTGATCGATTGACTGACTGACTGATTGATTGATTGATTGATTGATTGATTGATTAGGTATTCACCGTCCGAAGGCGAAGACGACCGTCAGCAGAGGGACGAGCTTTAGCTGCTCCTGGCTCAGGTACATCGCCATGACGACCAGCTGCAGGAAGTAGATCAGGAAGAGGGAGGCGGAGTCAGAGACGAAGCGCCGATGGACGGTGACCTCCTGAAGCTCCACCTCCTTCACCTGGTCATCAAACAGAGGACGAAATGCACCCGACCGGAGCCGACTGACACCGAGAACCAGCCAACCTGAGAGACAGACAGGAGAGAGACTGACAGGTGAGACGACAGAGAGACAGACGAGAGACAGACAGGAGAGAGACAGACAGCCTGTCGCACTGACCGAGGACGATGGGGACCGTGGCGAACACGGAGCAGCGCAGCGTGTAGACGAGTCTGAGGGCGGCGCCGTCCATCAGGGGGGCGTCAAACGGCAGGAAGACAAACCCCCCCCACACCAGGAAGGGGAAGAAGAGCGCTGACGTCACCAGAGACACACCCACCTTCAGGAAGTCCCTGCTGGGACAGCCCCGCCCACCTGAGACAGACAGACAGGTCAAAGAGAGACAGGTCAAAGAGACAGAGACAGATCAGATATACACAGACAGGTATAGTTACAGGTGGCAGGGGGCGTGTCCTCGGTCCACTCGTACTGGTAGCCATGATGGTTGTAGTCCTGAGGAACTCCTCGGGGACCCAGGAAGGGGCTCTTCTCTGACTCCATTTCCCAGAATGCTTCACTCTCTCTGGGTGAGGAGGGGGAGTGGAGGACGGTCACTGCGGGACTGAACACCTGAGCAGCTTTCTCTGGCAGGTGGTTCTCTACAGGCTCCTCCTCCTTCTGGAGGTGGTTTGTAAGCCCTGCCCGCTCATCTTCAACTCCCCCTCCCTCCCCCCTCCTCCCCCGCTCGGCCATCAGCTCTCTCTCACTTTCTGTCCAACTCGCCGCCTCACGTACAGACGCGTCTGACCTCACACTCCTCCTGTCACCTTTATCTGTCTGTCCACCTGTCTGTCTGTCTCCGGGCCACTGCAGGGTGCTGGGCTCCATCATGGCCGACGCCACCACCTCGTCCTCACCCTCCATCTGTCTCCTCTTTGTCCTCCTGCTGTCCTCCATCTTGGTACTTCCTGTTGGGTACTGGGCGTCTTCTGGACGATCGTCTGTCAGCAGAGACATATCTGTCCGTCTGTCTGTCTGCCTGTCTGTCTGCCTGTCTGTCTGTCACTAGAGGAGGTGTCAGCTCCTGAAAACAAAACATACATGTTTTATTTTTATTATTCTTGTTAATAACAGACATTAGAGAGATTATAATAATTATATATAACTTAATTACATATTGAATATATTGATTATAATTATATATAATTTAATTACATATTGAATATATTGATTATAATTATATATAATTTAATTACATATTAATATAATTATATATAATTTAATTACATATTGAATATATTGATTATAATTATATATAATTTAATTACATATTAATATATTACTATAAATATATATAATTTAATTACATATTAATATGTTACTATAATTATATATAATTTAATTACATATTGAATATATTGATTATAATTATATATAATTTAATTACATATTAATATATTACTATAATTATATATAATTTAATTACATATTAATATATTACTATGAATATATATAATTTAATTACATATTGAATATATTACTTTAATTATATATAATTTAATTACATATTGAATATATTGATTATAATTATATATAATTTAATTACATATTGAATATATTACTATAATTATATATTATTTAATTACATATTAATATATTACTATAAATATATATAATTTAATTACATATTAATATATTACTATAAATATATATAATTTAATTACATATTGATATATTACTATAATTATATATAATTTAATTACATATTGAATATATTGATTATAATTATATATAATTTAATTAAATATTGAATATATTGATTATAATTATATATAATTTAATTACATATTAATATATTACTATAAATATATATAATTTAATTACATATTAATATATTACTATAAATATATATAATTTAATTACATATTGATATATTACTATAATTATATATAATTTAATTACAAATTGAATATATTGATTATAATTATATATAATTTAATTACATATTGAATATATTGATTATAATGATATATAATTTAATAACATATTAATATATTAATATAATTTTATATAATTTAATTACATATTAATATATTACTATAAATATATATAATTTAATTACATATTATTATATTAATATAATTATATTTAATTTAATTACATATTGAATATATTACTATAATTATATATTATTTAATTACATATTAATATATTACTATAAATATATATAATTTAATTACATATTAATATATTACTATAAATATATATAATTTAATTACATATTGAATATATTGATTATAATTATATATAATTTAATTACATATTGAATATATTACTATAATTATATATAATTTAATTACATATTAATATATTACTATAAATATATATAATTTAATTACATATTAATATAATACTATAAATATATATAATTTAATTACATATTGATATATTACTATAATTATATATAATTTAATTACATATTGAATATATTGATTATAATTATATATAATTTAATTACATATTAATATATTACTATAAATATATATAATTTAATTACATATTGAATATATTGATTATAATTATATATAATTTAATTACATATTGATATATTACTATAAATATATATAATTTAATTACATATTAATATATTACTATAAATATATATAATTTAATTACATATTGAATATATTGATTATAATTATATATAATTTAATTACATATTGAATATATTACTATAATTATATATAATTTAATTACATATTAATATATTACTATAAATATATATAATTTAATTACATATTAATATATTACTATAAATATATATAATTTAATTACATATTGAATATATTGATTATAATTATATATAATTTAATTACATATTGAATATATTGATTATAATTATATATAATTTAATTACATATTAATATATTACTATAAATATATATAATTTAATTACATATTGAATATATTGATTATAATTATATATAATTTAATTACATATTGATATATTACTATAAATATATATAATTTAATTACATATTGAATATATTGATTATAATTATATATAATTTAATTACATATTAATATATTACTATAAATATATATAATTTAATTACATATTGAATATATTGATTATAATTATATATAATTTAATTACATATTGATATATTACTATAAATATATATAATTTAATTACATATTGATATATTACTATAAATATATATAATTTAATTACATATTGAATATATTGATTATAATTATATATAATTTAATTACATATTGATATATTACTATAATTATATATAATTTAATTACATATTGAATATATTGATTATAATTATATATAATTTAATTACATATTGATATATTACTATAAATATATATAATTTAATTACATATTGAATATATTACTATAATTATATATAATTTAATTACATATTGAATATATTGATTATAATTATATATAATTTAATTACATATTGATATATTACTATAAATATATATAATTTAATTACATATTGATATATTACTATAAATATATATAATTTAATTACATATTGATATATTACTATAAATATATATAATTTAATTACATATTGAATATATTGATTATAATTATATATAATTTAATTATATAATAATTTAATTACATATTGATATATTACTATAAATATATATAATTTAATTACATATTGAATATATTGATTATAATTATATATAATTTAATTACATATTGATATATTACTATAAATATATATAATTTAATTACATATTGAATATATTACTATAAATATATATAATTTAATTACATATTGAATATATTGATTATAATTATATATAATTTAATTACATATTGATATATTACTATAAATATATATAATTTAATTACATATTGAATATATTACTATAAATATATATAATTTAATTACATATTGATATATTACTATAAATATATATAATTTAATTACATATTGATATATTACTATAAATATATATAATTTAATTACATATTGAATTGACTGTAGAACAACCTAAAGGTAACTGTAGCCCCGCCCACTGCCAGTGACGTCAGTCAGACTCCAACATAGTGGCTATGACGTACTTCAGCTGAAACTATGACGTACTTCAGCTGAAACTAATCCGTCTCATCGACTGTTACACGTCATCAGCTACGTGATTATTTTACCGATCAATGAGGAGAAAGAACCGATCGATAATCACTGCAGGAGAAGCAGCAGCTCTGTGCTAACACGCTAACGCGTTAGCTAATATGCTAATGTAGCAGCTACCATGCTATTAGCTCAGTGTTAGCTCAGTGTTAGCTCAGGGCTAGCTCAGTGTTAGCTCAGGGCTAGCATGCTAACAGTGTTGGACAGAGACTGAAGAATAAACAATAAACAATAAACAATAAACAATAAACATTCCAGTTAAACTCACCGAAATAATTTCTTCTTTCTTCTTCTTCTGTTGTTGTTGTTGTGAAACTTCCCGGAAGTTCAGCTCAGGTGTGGTCACGTCAGGTGAGTTAAAGGGAAAGTCCTCTTAAAGGGAAACATACTGATTAAATATCTGGCCAAGTAAAAAACATCAGCACTTAATTTACAAAGTACCCTAATATTAATATAAATATAAAGTACTTTAATATTAATATAAATATAAAGTACCCTAATATTAATACAAATATAAAGTACTTTATTATTAATATTAATATAAAGTACTTTATTATTAATATTAATATAAAGTACTTTATTATTAATATAAAGTACTTTATTATTAATATAAATATAAAGTACTTAAATATATATATAAATATAAAGTACTTTAATATAAATATAAATATAAAGTACTTAAATATATATATAAATATAAAGTACTTTAATATAAATATAAATATAAAGTACTTTAATATTAATATAAATATAAAGTACCCTAATATTAATATAAATATAAAGTTCTTTATTATTAATATAAATATAAAGTACTTTAATATAAATATAAATACAAATACTTTAATATAAAGTACTTTATTATTAATATAAATATAAAGTACTTTAATATAAATATAAATATAAAGTACTTTAATATAAATATAAATATAAAGTACTTTATTATGAATATTAATACAAACACTTTGAAAATGACCTGAAAAGGCTACAGATGGAGAAAGAGGTATAATATTATTTCTATTTAAGAAATGAATGCCACTGAAATGTCCTTTATTTGAAATTGATTTAGATTAGATTAGATTAGATACTTTATTCATCCCCAAGGGGAAATTCACAGTTTCCAGCAGTATCCACAGACTCATAATAATAACAACAACAACAACAACAACAACAACAACAACAACAACAACAACAGGAGGTCAAATTTAAAAGAAATAACAAAATAAAGTAGAATAAATAGCTAAATAAGGAGCATTGGGTGAGTGTCCTAAGGTGTTCCCATATTCAGGGTGCACTGCGTCAGGTGGTACAGTTTGATACAGGGTAGACATATTGGAGTTTTCCTCCCCCGCGTGGAGTTGGAGAGCCTGATGGCGTGGGGGAGGAACGATCTCCTCCATCTTTCAGTGGAGCAGGACAGTGACAGCAGCCTGTCACTGAAGCTGCTCCTCTGCCTGTAGATGGTGCTGTGCAGTGGATGCAGTGGATGGTCCCTGACTGACAGGAGCCTGTTCAGCGCCCGTCGCACTGCCACAAATGTCAGTCTGTCCAGCTCTGTGCCCAACACAGAGCCCACCTTCCTCACCAGTTTGTCCAGACGGAAGGCGTCCCTCTTCTTAATGCTGCCTCCCCAGCAGGTGTTCATAGTATTAAGCTTTGCTTGTTCCAGATTCAGTGTTCAAGTAAAACATCTGTAAAAGGGAAAAATAATATATGAGGAAGAGACAGTAGGTACAATGGTGTTTTGAAGTTAAAACTAATTATTTTTCTCTTTTACAGATTCACTGTGACAGCTGTTGCAGGTGGTTCCACATACAGTGCCTACAAATGGACACAGCAGAGCTGCAAAATACCAAGAATGTGGACTGGAATTGCATTTTGTGTGAAAAGTAAACAAATTAGAAATGTGGAGGATTTTGTGTTTAGTCTTTATATTATCATTTTGTTATAAGATGTTATTAAACATTTGTGTGAAATTTTGTCATGATTACTGCATCATTATTGCAGTATAATGAAAATGCTTCACCCATAGCATGTTACTAACTTCACTTCTTCCCCGGAGTTCTTGTGCTTTCTCGTCTTGCAGGTTCTTGTCGATCCTGGTGGAGCCTCCTGCCATTGTCCTGCTAGATCGCCATTGCCAATACTGTTGTTGCTGTGCACCTGTCTGTCTGTCTGTCTGTCTCTCTCTCTCTCTCTCTCTCGCTCTCTCTCTCTCTCTCTCTCTCTCTCTCTCTCTCACCCCAACTGGTCGAGACAGACGACCACCCACCTAGAGCCGGAGGATCTGTCCTAGGTTTCTGCCTTTTAACAGGCAGTTTTTCCTTGCCCTTGTCGCCAAGGTCTTGCTCATGGTGGTACTGTTGGGTCTCTGTAATTAATGTTTTAAAGAGTTCGGTCTAGACCTGCTCTATTTGAAAAGTGTCCTGAGATAACTTCTGTTATGAATTGGCGCCATACAAATAAAATTGAATTTAATTGAAATTGAATTGAATCATACACATCATCATCATCATACTCATCATACTCATCATACTCCTCATACTCATCATCTTACTCATCATACTCATCATACTCATCATCATACTCATCCTCATATTCATCATACTCATCCTCATTCTCATCATACTCATCATCATACTCATCCTCATACTCATCCTCATACTCATCCTCATCATTATCCTCATCATCCTCATCCTTGTCATTCTCATCATCCTCATCATCATTATCCTCATCGTCATACTCATCATCATACTCATCATACTCCTCCACAGTTATGAATTGGCGCTATACAAATAAAATTGAATTGAATTGAATTGAATTGAATTGAGCAAAGTGTTTTTACAGTAGCTCAAATATAAGAAAATATAGAATCTGGAGGTATAAATATGGGACTTGTATTCTTAAATTTCTCCAAATTGGTGCAGTAAAAATGCTTGATATTAAGTACACTTGTAGTCTTAGATGTGCAGAAGTCAAATATACCATCCATAGCGAGGAATTATTGAGCAAAGTGTTTTTACAGTAGCTCAAATATGGTCAAATATGCCACTTGGAGGTACAAATATGGAAGACTTTTATTGTCTAATTTCTCCACATTGGTACAGTAAAAATGCTTGATATTAAGTATGCTTGTAGTCTTAGATGTGTAGAAGTAAGATATACCATCCATAGCCAGGAATTATTGAGCAATATGTTTTTACAGTAGCTCAAATATATGAAAATACCACTTGGAGGTACAAATATGGACTTTTATTGTTGAATTTCTCCAAATTGGTACAGTAAAAATGTTTGATATTAAGCATACTTGTAGTCAGAACATTCGATCCAGGATTTAGAGAACAAGTTTAAAGGGTCTCCATCTAAACAGAATCTTAAAAGCTTAGAAGCAGCAAGATCGGCACTTAATCAACTCTTAACAAGCAAAGCAGAGGCTTCTATCCTTTTTGCCAGACAGAGGCTATATGAACACGGCAATAAGCCTGGCCGCCTTCTTGTCCGACTGGCAAAGGGCAGAAATGCCATTAATTTAATATCATCACTTAAAGATAGTAATGGAGACAAAGTTCATGAATCAAAAAAATTAACAATATTATGAAACAGTTCTACTATAAGTTATATTCCACCGAATACAATACATCGGATGAACTAAGAAAATCCTGTCTGGATCAAATCAGTCTCCCCTCTTGCACAGAAGAACAGCGGGAGCTCCTGAATAGGCCGGTTACCAGGGAAGAGGTCCTGGATGCTATTCGCACACTTCAAAGTGGGAAAGCACCGGGGCTGGATGGCTATGGGCCGGAGTATTATAAAAAAATGAGCGGAGTTGTGGTAGGCCCTCTGACCGATATGTTTTTGGACTCCTTCAGGAATAGATGTCTCCCTCCCTCTCTAAATTTAGCCAATATCTCTTTAATCCTGAAGAAAAATAAACCACCAGATGAGTGCAGTTCTTATAGACCTGTCAGCCTTATAAATGTGGACAGCAAGATACTTTCTAAAGTGCTGGCCAGAAGATTGGAGAATTATTTACCTTCACTTATCAATGACGATCAGACAGGCTTTATCAGGGTGAGGTTCTCGTACTCTAATGTGAGAAGACTTCTTAATGTGGTACTGTACTCCTCGGAGATGTGGCACCGGGCACTAGCTATATCATTGGACGTGGAAAAGGCGTTCGATAGGGTGGAGTGGAGGTTCATATGGGATGTCCTGAGCAGGTTTGGATTAGGAGAGGAGTTTACAAATTGGATAAAACTTATTTATCATTCACCAGAGGCCTGTGTCCTGACCAATGGCATGCATTCTTCTCCCTTCCCGCTCGGTAGAGGGACAAGACAGGGCTGCCCGCTCTCCCCCCTCCTTTTTGCCCTGACTTCAGAGCCACTGGCGGAACGCATTAGGAATAGTAAGGAAATACACAGCATTACTTTAGGCAAGACCACTCACAAGATAGCATTATATGCTGATGACGTTTTACTTTTTCTTTCCAAGCCCAAGGTATCAGTCCCTGCTACTATGTCAATTGTCAACTCATTTGGTTCCATATCTGGCTATAAAGTAAATTACACAAAATCTGAGGCCATGCCCCTGGGGAATTACGGTAGCACAAGCTCAGATACGAATTTCCTGTTCAGATGGGCCACTTCAGGCTTTGTTTATCTTGGTATTAAAGTGTCACCTAATGTGGACAACCTGAGGAGACTTCATTTTGTGCCTACAATCAGAACAATGAAGAATGACCTTGAGAGATGGCATGACCTTCCCCTCTCCTGGATGGGAAGAATCAATCTCATAAAGATGAACATACTCCCCAGGTTGCTTTACCCTATGCAGATGCTACCATTATGGTTACCAAAGATGGTTATGGGACTGGCTCCAGTCTCATTTAAAATCTGAAGTGGGTATTGATGAATGGTTCTCCTCTCCCTACTGAGCAAACTCACAAATTATGGAAACAAAGAGGTCGCCAGACATTAAGCGTAACCCTATTATTTACAACACTATCAGAGTCTGGCGAGACATTACAAAGCATTTTGGGGAAAAAGCTTCATCCTTTGCATTAACGCCTGTGACTACGAATGATGAGTTCGCCCCAGGAATTAATAATAGTGTGTTTGATAGTTGGCATAAGAAAGGCATCAGGCTTATTTGGGATGTATACCAGGGTAATACACTGATGTTCTTTCAACAGCTTCAACAAAAATATAACATTGCATCTGAACACTTTTATGGGTATCTTCAACTCCGTAGTTTTATTCTGTCAAAGGTGAAAAATCTCCACACAGGCACTCCCTCTCTCAGTGATATAGATTTATTTATACTGAATCGAAAAGACACAAGACATTTTCTCTCTCATTCCTATTCGCTGCTCTACTCCTTAGATCCATCAGATATAAGGAAGGTGATACAGAAGTGGGAACGCGATCTTGGTGGGCAATTTATCGAAGATGACTGGCATGAAGCAATAGTCTCTGCCAAAACCACATTTATTTGCAACCGAATGAGAGAAACCCAATATAAGATACTCCATAGCTCCCACATAACACACATAACTCCCCTTTGCATCAAATGTAAATTGTCTGTTGGGACATACATTCACTGCTTCTGGGAGTGTCGTTTGCAAGGTTTTGGAGCAATGTAGCCCAGGAATTGAGTAACATTTTCTCGCTTAAAGTTACAAAGGACAAGGCGACAGTTGGGGATGGCGGTGGGACTCTTACTTTATTTTTATTTATTTTTTTAGTTGTGTATGTATGTATGTATGTATGTATGTGTGTATGTGTATGCATGGATGTACGTATATATATATATATATATACGTACATACATTTATTTTTTTCTTTATTTATTTCTTTTTTTCTTTTTTAACTTTTTGGGGTAAGGACAGTCGTGAGCTACCTGAAGTCACTTTGGTTTGGATGGTGGTTTATTTTCCTTCCTGTTTTGATATTTTTGTGAATACAGAGAGCACTTGTATGTTGGTTACGTTCTAGTTCGATAAAAATCAATAAAATCTATTTAAAAAAAAAAAAGCATACTTGTAGTCTTAGATGTGTAAAAGTCAAATATACCATCAGTAGCCAGGAAACACTGAGCAATATGTTTTTACAGTACCTCAAATATAGTCAAATATGCAATCTCTGGAGGCATAAATATGAGGCTTTTATTTTGGCATTTCTCCACAGTGGTGCAGTAAAGATACTTGATATAAAGTGTTTTTTATTCATCATGGGCGCATGAAACACTTTAATGTAACATATTTTATTTTAAATGTAGGTTCGAATTATAGCTTACTATTCTAAATACCTTTATTTTGAAAACCGGAAGTAAATACGCTGTTTCTCCGCATTTACCATAATGCTGAGAATACTTGTACACTCTAAATTTAAGTGTGGCTGATTTGACCACGGGGATCGGACTCACGGCTGGTTTGACCGCAGTCTACTAGCCTACTGTTTCTTCTCCACAGCACCTTCCTGTAAATGACAACATCCGGTCTCAGAATATTCAATTTCAATTCAATTCAATTGTATTTGTATATCGCCAATTCATAACAGAAGTTATCTCAGGACACTTTTCAAATAGAGCAGGTCTAGACCGAACTCTTCAAAACATTAATTACAGAGACCCAACAGTACCACCATGAGCAAGCACTTGGCGACAAGGGCAAGGAAAAACTGCCTGTTAAAAGGCAGAAACCTAGGACAGATCCTCCGGCTCTAGGTGGGTGGTCGTCTGTCTCGACCAGTTGGGGTGAGAGAGAGAGAGAGAGAGAGAGACAGAGAGAGAGAGACAGACAGACAGGTGCACAGCAACAACAGTATTGGCAATGGCAATTTAGCAGGACCATGGCAGGAGGCTCCACCAGGATTGACAAGAACCTGCAAGACGAGAAAGCACAAGAACTCCGGGGAAGAAGTGAAGTTAGTAACATGCATTAATGGGACATGAATGAGTGCAGAAAGAGAGAGGAAGGGAGGAGCTCAGTGCACCATGGGAAATTCCCCGATAGTCTAGGTCTATAGCAGCATAACTAAGGGATGGTTCAGGACTCACCTGATCCAGCCCTAACTATAAGCTTTATCAAAGAGGAATGTCTTAAGCCTACTCTTGAATGTGGTGAGGGTGTCTGCCTCCCGAACCACAACTGGAAGCTGGTTCCACAGGAGAGGAGCTTGGTAACTGAAGGCTCTGGCTCCAGTTCTACTTTTAGAGACTATAGGAACCACAAGTAGCCCAGCATTCAGAGAACGTAGTGTTCTAGAGGGGTAATAGGGTACTATGAGCTCTTTAAGATATGAAGGGGCCTGACCATGAAGAGCTTTATAGGTGAGGAGGAGGATTTTAAATTCTATTCTACATTTTACAGGGAGCCAATGCAGAGAAGCTAGTACAGGAGAGATGTGATCTCTTTTTCTAGTTCCTGTCAGTACTCATGCTGCAGCGTTCTGAACTAATTGGAGCATTTTAATGGACTTATTGGGGCAACCTGATAATAAAGAGTTGCAGTAATCCAGCCTTGAAGTAACAAATGCATGGATTAGTTTTTCTGCATCTGTCTGTGATAGGATGTGTCTAATTTTTGTAATATTACGTAAATGAAAGAAGGCAGTCCTAGAGGTTTGCTTTATGTGGGAGTTAAATGACAAATCCTGATCAAAGATAACTCCAAGATTCCTGACAGTGGTGCTAGAGGCCAAGTTAATGCCATCTAGAGTAACTATATCTTTAGACAATGAGTCTCTAAGGTTTTTGGGGCCAAGAACAAGAATTTCGTTTTTTTCTGAGTTTAACATCAGAAAATTGCAGCTCATCCAGGATTTTATGTCCTTAAGACATGTTTGTAATTTAGATAATTGATTAATTTCATTGGGTTTGATTGATAGATATAACTGCGTATCATCTGCATAACAGTGAAAGTTAATGGAGTGATTCCTAATAATGTTGCCTAAAGGGAGCATATATAAAGTAAATAGTATTGGTCCAAGTACAGAACCTTGTGGAACTCCATGACTAACTGCAGTATTTAGTGAAGATTCATCGTTAACATGTACAAACTGCGAGCGATCTGATAAATATGACTTAAACCAGCTTAGTGCGGTTCCTTTAATGCCAATTTGATGCTCAAGTCTCTGTAAAAGAATATCATGGTCAATGGTGTCAAATGCAGCACTAAGATCTAATAATACAAGTACAGAGACAAGTCCATTGTCAGAAGCAGTCAGAAGGTCATTATTAACTTTAACCAGAGCTGTCTCTGTGCTATGATGAACTCTAAATCCTGACTGAAAACCCTCAAATAAACTATTGTTATGTAGAAAGTCACACAACTCTTTGGCGACTACTTTCTCCAGAATCTTAGAGAGGAAGGGGAGGTTAGAAATCAGTCTATAGTTGGCTAAAACCTCTGGGTCAAGAGTGGGCTTTTTAAGAAGAGGTTTAATTACAGCTACTTTAAAGGACTGTGGTACATATCCTGATAATAAAGAAAGATTAATCATATCCAGTAAAGAAGTGCCAATTAAGGGAACAACTTCTTTAAGCAGTCTAGTTGGGATCGGGTCTAATAGACAGGTTGATGGCTTCGATGAAGAAATGATTGAAGTTAACTGATGAAGATCGATAGCAGAAAAACTGTCTAAATATATATCTAAGTTTACATTGGCAGAAGTCCCTGAACTTGGAGAGCCACTGATAACTGTTGATGGCAGTTAGTGATTAATTTTCTCTCTAATAGTAATCATTTTATTATAAAAGAAGCTCATAAAGTTGTGACTAGAGCTGTGACTCTCTGTCAGCCTGGCTACAGTGCTGAAGAGGAACCTAGGGTTATTCTTATTTTCTTCTATTAGTGCTGAGTAATAGGCTCCTCTGGCATTACGGAGGGCCTTTCTATAAGTTTTAAGATTACTTTCTATAAGTTTTAAGATTACTATGCCAAATATGGAAAAACAGGACTTTTTTCCGTTTCTGTTTTCTAGTGAGTTTATTTTTTTTATATGAAATAGAAAATGAAAGTTTTTTAATTTCGCTCATCCCTTTTTGACGTATATTTTAATTTTAATTTTTTTATTTTAAAACGAAAATCAAATAACCACTTGTTTTCTGTTTTTTAATACCCATTTCTGAAAGGAAAATCCAATGACCAAAAGATACACGGACCAAAAAGGTTATATATGTAAATAAACCATAATCATTAAAAAAGTATTGAAATTGAGTCAAAGAGTGGGAGAGCGAGAGAGGAGTTCAGTGCATCATGGGAAATTCTATTATTATTATAATGATAGTTATTTTTATTATCATAGTTATTATTATCATTGTGAACATCAACATATAGAAACAGATAAACAACAACACAATGAAAAACAAATAAACAAACAAATTAAGAGGGTGAAAGTAAAAACAATGTGATACTGATTATCAATACTTTAATATTAATAATTGAATTTTTCTTTGTCTGTGAAACAGGGATTCGTTTGTTATTCTTACCGATACTCTCCGGCGTGGGCGGGGTCGGTGCTCTAAGGTTCCACGTCACACAGCAGCGTGTTGTACAGTCGAGTGCGGGGGGCGGGGTTTATCGATCCAGTCCAGATCATTAATGTTCATCACTCACGTGACCTCCTGCGGCTCCCTGGGTGGCTGTTGCGTATCACGTGACACGTTGACACGTTGTCATAGAGACTGACACCACCCACGCCACCACATCACCGCCCCGGCGTTCAAAACGAGCGCTCCTGCCACATGCTTGTGGGCGGGCCTTGCAGTGCGTGCGGTGAGCGGATTGGCTGAGCGTGGCGGCAGCGGGCTGCGCTGTGATTGGTCAGAAGTAGAGAGCGGCGCTGTCTGTCACATAGAGACCCCGCCCCCCAGGCTCACACTGCGGACTGCTCCGGGACCAGAACCCGACAGTGGGCTCGGACTGTTACTGTGTAGCGATTGATCGATTGTGTATTGGTTGGTGATCAGGGGTCGATCGTTGGCTCGTTGGGTTTGTCGGAGGGGATGTCCCGGCTGCTGGAGAGCAGGAGACAGGACAGGATGAAAGAAATCAACCTGAAGGTGAGTTCACCGGAAAAAAGAAAGAAAGAGACCGAGCGGCGCGTGCACGCTGACTTTAATGATCAATAATGAAAATGATCGATGATATGGGAGTGATCGGACAGTTTGGGTGTGATCGATCATTAATTGGTGAACTCTGATCACTTTCCGTGTCTCCGCTTTGTCCGCTCGCTCACAGCTGGAAGACAACGACCCGGGATTGTTCCGTTACTCCAGATGTTGGAGGGCTTTTCGATGCTTGTTATAGATGATCGATCGATCAGTGATTGATCGGAGTGATCGGCTGTGTGTTGGAGCAGTTTGTGTGAGAACGGACAGATGAAGTTGGCGGAGCTCAGAAACGGGAAACGGACACTTTTTTTTCTCTCACACCGAAAACCGGTTTCATGTTTTTATACCGCGTGTGTGTGTGTGTGTGTGTGTGTGTGTGTGTGTGTGTGTGTGTGTGTGTGTGTATTTGTACACTTTGAGTGTGTTTGGTGTTTCGGTGTGTCCGTTAGCAGCAGCGTGGCCGCTTTGTCCTGCAGGAGGAAACGAGCGGGGGGAGGGGAGGCAGTGTGTGTGTGTGTGTGTGTGTGTGTGTGTGTGTGCGCGCAGACAGGAAGTGTTGGTCAGGAGTGAAGGTGGATGTTTGACCTCTGACCTCTGATCTGACTGTAAACTACAAAACAAACTCACATTAAAAAAAAGACAGAAAATGATCCGACAGACAGACAGAGAGAGAGAGAGAGAGACAGAGACAGAGAGAGCGAGACAGACAGACAGACAGACAGACAGCGAGACAGAGAGAAAGACAGACAGTGAGAGAGACAGACAGACAGACAGACAGCGAGACAGAGAGAAAGACAGACAGAGAGACAGAGAGAGAGACAGCTAGACAGAGAGAGATACAGAGCGACAGAGAGACAGACAGAGAGAGCGAGACAGACAGACAGACAGACACAGAGAGAGAGAGAGCGAGACAGACAGACAGACAGCGAGACAGAGAGAAAGACAGACAGTGAGAGAGACAGACCGACAGACAGACAGCAAGACAGAGAGAGAGAGAAAGACAGACAGAGAGACAGACAGCGAGACAGAGAGAGAGACAGTGAGACAGAGAGAGATACAGAGCGACAGAGAGACAGACAGAGAGACAGATAGAGAGACAGATAGAGAGAGAGGCAGAGAGACAGATAGAGAGACAGATAGAGAGAGAGATAGAGAGAGAGGCAGAGAGACAGATAGAGAGACAGATAGAGAGAGAGGCAGACAGACACATTTGAAGTGTAAACTACAAAGTTGATTAATGTATAATATCCCTTGTATATAAATCAATAAATCAATTATTAGTAAACATTGTACTGATAGTACTGTTGTAGTAAACATTTTACTGATAGTACTGTAGTAAACATTGTACTGATAGTACTGTAGTAAACATTGTACTGATAGTACTGTAGTAAACATTGTACTGATAGTACTGTAGTAAACATTGTACTGATAGTACTGTTGTAGTAAATGTTGTACTGATAGTACTGTAGTAGTAAACACTGTACTGATAGTACTGTAGTAGTAAATGTACTGATAGTACTGCTGTAGTAAATGTTATACTGATAGTACTGTAGTAAACGTGTACTGATAGTACTGTTGTAGTAAACATTGTACTGATAGTACTGTAGTAAACATTGTACTGATAGTACTGTTGTAGTAAATGTTGTACTGATAGTACTGTAGTAAACATTGTACTGATAGTACTGTTGTAGTAAATGTTGTACTGATAGTACTGTAGTAGTAAACACTGTACTGATAGTACTGTAGTAGTAAATGTACTGATAGTACTGCTGTAGTAAATGTTATACTGATAGTACTGTAGTAAACGTTGTACTGATAGTACTGTAGTAGTAAACTTTGTACTGATAGTACTGTTGTAGTAAATGTTATACTGATAGTACTGTAGTAAACGTTGTACTGATAGTACTGTTGTAGTAAACGTACTGATACTACTGTAGTAGTAGTAGTAAACGTTGTACTGATAGTACTGTTGTAGTAAACGTTGTTTTACTGTAGTAGTAAACATTGTACTGATAGTACTGTTGTAGTAAACGTTGTACTGATAGTATTGTAGTAGTAAACGTTGTACTGATAGTATTGTAGTAGTAAACGTTGTACTGATAGTACTGTAGTAGTAAACGTTGTACTGATAGCACTGTAGTACTAAACGTTGTACTGATAGTATTGTAGAAGTAAACTTTGTACTGATAGTACTGTTGTAGTAAACGTTGTACTGATAGTATTGTAGTAGTAAACGTTGTACTGATAGTACTGTTGTAGTAAACGTTGTACTGATAGTATTGTAGTAGTAAACGTTGTACTGATAGTACTGTTGTAGTAAATGCTAAACTACAGTACTGTAGTAGTAAACGTTGTACTGATAGTACTGTTGTAGTAAACGTTGTAGTGATACTACTGTAGTAGTAAACGTTGTGCTGATAGTACTGTTGTAGTAAATGTTGTACTACAGTACTGTAGTAAACAATGTACTGATAGTACTGTTTTAGTAAACGTTGTACTGACAGTACTGTAGTAGTAAACGTTGTACTGATAGTACTGTTGTAGTAAACATTGTACTGATAGTACTGTAGTAGTAAACGTTGTACTGATAGCACTGTAGTAGTAAACGTTGTACTGATAGTATTGTAGTAGTAAACGTTGTACTGATAGTACTGTTGTAGTAAACATTGTACTGATAGTACTGTAGTAGTAAACATTGTACTGATAGTACTGTAGTAAACATTGTACTGATAGTACTGTTGTAGTAAATGTTGTACTGACAGTACTGTAGTAGTAAACGTTGTACTGATAGTACTGTTGTAGTAAACATTGTACTGATAGTACTGTAGTAGTAAACGTTGTACTGATAGCACTGTAGTAGTAAACGTTGTACTGATAGTATTGTAGTAGTAAACGTTGTACTGATAGTACTGTTGTAGTAAACATTGTACTGATAGTACTGTAGTAGTAAACATTGTACTGATAGTACTGTAGTAAACATTGTACTGATAGTACTGTTGTAGTAAATGTTGTACTACAGTACTGTAGTAGTAAACGTTGTACTGATAGTACTGTTGTAGTAAACGTTGTACTGATACTACTGTAGTAGTAGTAGTAAACGTTGTACTGATAGTACTGTTGTAGTAAATGTTGTACTACAGTACTGTAGTAAACAATGTACTGATCGTACTGTAGTAGTAAACGTTGTACTGATAGTACTGTAGTAAACGTTGTGCTGATAGTACTGTAGTAGTAAACGTTGTACTGATAGTATTGTAGTAGTAAACGTTGTACTGATAGAACTGTAGTAGTAAACATTGTACTGATAGTACTGTAGTAAACTCTGTACTGATAGTACTGTAGTAGTAAACATTGTACTGATAGTACTGTTGTAGTAAATGTTGTACTGATAGTACTGTTGTAGTAAACATTGTACTGATAGTACTGTAGTAGTAAACATTGTACTGATAGTACTGTAGTAAACATTGTACTGATAGTACTGTTGTAGTAAATGTTGTACTACAGTACTGTAGTAGTAAACGTTGTACTGATAGTACTGTTGTAGTAAACATTGTACTGATAGTATTGTAGTAGTAAACGTTGTACTGATAGTACTGTTGTAGTAAACGTTGTACTGATAGTATTGTAGTAGTAAACGTTGTACTGATAGTACTGTAGTAGTAAACGTTGTACTGATAGTACTGCAGTAGCAAACGTTGTACTGATAGTACTGCAGTAGCAAACGTTGTACTGATAGTACTGTTGTAGTAAACGTTGTACTGATACTACTGTAGTAGTAGTAGTAAACGTTGTACTGATAGTACTGTTGTAGTAAATGTTGTACTACAGTACTGTAGTAAACAATGTACTGATAGTACTGTAGTAGTAAACATTGTACTGATAGTAGTGTAGTAAACGTTGTACTGATAGTACTGTAGTAGTAAACGTTGTACTGATAGAACTGTAGTAGTAAACATTGTACTGATAGTACTGTAGTAAACTTTGTACTGATAGTACTGTAGTAGTAAACATTGTACTGATAGTACTGTAGTAAACTTTGTACTGATAGTACTGTAGTAGTAAACATTGTCGTAAACGTTGTACTGATAGTACTGTAGTTGTAAACGTTGTACTGGTAGTACTGTAGTAGTAAACTTACTGATAGTACTGTAGTAGCAAACGTTGTACTGGTAGTACTGTAGTAAACGTTGTACTGGTAGTACTGTTGTAGTAAACGTTGTACTGATAGTACTGTAGTAAACGTTGTACTGATAGTACTGTAGTAGTAAACGTTGTACTGGTAGTACTGTTGTAGTAAACGTTGTACTGATAGTACTGTTGTAGTAAACGTTGTACTGATAGTACTGTAGTAGTAAACGTTGTACTGGTAGTACTGTTGTAGTAAATGTTGTACTGATAGTACTGTAGTAGTAAACGTTTTACTGATAGTACTGTAGTAAACATACTGATAGTACTGTAGTAAACATACTGATAGTGCTGTAGTAAATGTTGTACTGATAGTACTGTTGTAGTAAACGTTGTACTGATAGTACTGTAGTAGTAAATGTTGTACTGATAGTACTGTTGTAGTAAATGTTTTACTGATAGTACTGTAGTAAACGTTGTACTGATAGTACTGTTTTAGTAAACGTTGTACTGATAGTACTGTTGTAGTAAACATTGTACTGACAAAAACATTTAATGTTAATGTTGACATTATGGACTTTGTCACCCCTATTCACACTATTGTCATAATTTATGGTAACAATGTTAACGTTGTAGATGTTGTTAAAGTTAACGTTATTAGTGTTTTTGATGTTGACATTGTCGTTAATATTGACACTGAACTTGTTGACATTATTGATGTTGATGTTGTTTGACAATCAAACTCTGTCTCCATCTCTCTCTCTGTCTATCTCTCCGTCTCTCTCTCCGTCTCTCTCCCTCTCTCTATATACTGATATTATTAGTATTATATATAGATAGATAGCTAGCTATAGATACATCTGATGATGATGATTACAGCTGAGGTAGGCAGATCCCATAATCCCTTTCAGCATGTTGTAACTGAAGTGTTCTGAGAGAAAAGTGACCCTTGCTCCTCCTCCTGGCTCTGTGTTCAGGCTTGGTCTATTGATGGGATTAGACCTCTCTTCAGATCTCTGTAACAATGCCTGACAATGCAACATCACCTATTATGGCTCTGTCCTCTATCCACCCCTCCACCCTCTCCATCGCTTTACTGTTCTCATCAGACCACTTCATGTTGATTTCAGCAGCCCGACCCTCAGGTGTCACCATGCTAACAGCACCGCTCCTTTAATAAAAATCATCTCTGAGAGCAGGAGCTCCTAAACTTCTGCTTTTTACTCTTCCTAACATTTAATGAATTAACTTCCTCACACATGGGGCAGGATGTGCAGCCTTATATGGTGGCGTTCATCATCTTTACACAGAAAACTGAAGTTAGGAGCATTTGATGTGGCACACTTGTACGAGCCACCGTACGGAGAAAAATAAGATAAGAATAAGATCCAGCTCTGAAGCCATGACAAACACAAAGGAAACGGAGACTGAAGACAAATTAGAAATCGTTTCTTTTCAAAAAAAGAGGATATATAATGAGGTGTGTTTATCAGCGTTAATGCATGACTGCGACATGTAGTGACAGTAAGATGTTATGTAGTATGACTGAAAACCACTCAATGATGAACGGAAGCAGAGGGAAAACATTGGGTGCTACCTAACCCTAATACAAACATGTTCCTGCATGAGGCCCATTGTGATCAGCTGGTGCTCCACCAGGTGAGCTAACTGGAACTCACCTGGTGGAGCACCCTCCCGTGTCTCTCTCTCTCTCTCTCTCCCCCGTCCTGTCAAATAAAAGCATAAAACAATAAAGAATGTTCAGAGTGTTAAACAGGAAGTAGTGACGGGGGGTGAACTATGCTTGACTTTAACAGATAGCTGACAGCCAATCAGAGAGCAGGATTGTCTGTTACCATGGTGACGAGGAAACATTGAAAAACAGCAGCGGTTAGTCATTAACCAGAGAGATAACCTCTCACAGTCTCTGATCATATCCACAGTGTCCTCACAGCGACCAATCACTGAGTCAGCTGCTTGTGATGTCAGAAAGGTATAAAGTACTAAGTTCATTTATTTAGGCTTTAATAAACCAGATGTAGTCCACTTTATGAGTTCATATACAGAAAGTCTATTTAGTAAATATAAACTGGGAGACACTAAAACTGAATAAATTACATGAAATAATATTCACAAAATTATTTTATTTAACACATTTATTCTGTTCTTTGTTAACTTTACGACATCACCATAGCAACATATCCATCCATTCCCCATACAGTTTGTTTCCCATGTTGTGAGGAAGGTGCTGTATGTGCTGTCCGTAAGTCATGAAGGTCAGAAATAGAGCTGGACCCCCATGTACTGAGTCCTTGCTGCAGCGGCTGTGGGTTTCAGTCCGACCTTATCTATATATATAGATATATATAATATTCTTGAAGCTGGAGCGCCAAACAGAAAAATATTTTTTTTGTCTTTTTAATATTTAATTATATATATTTATATGTATAAAGACATAGAGATATTTACACTGTAAAACCAATGCAGTGTACGGAAGCCAAGAACGGCCATGGATTTTTTTTTTATGCACTGTTGTCTCGTTATAACGACTTATTATCTTGTTATCTTGATATAACAAAGTTTGTTTTCTCGTGATAACTAATTAATTATTTTGTTTTCTCGATATAACAAAGATCATTTTCTCGAGATAACTAATTAATTAATAATGTGTTCGTCTTGATTTCAACCTACAAGAGCTGCCACGATCGGCTTCCAGTCAAGTAAACAAACTAACGTAAAGTGTAACTTACCGGTAGGCTACAGCTACAGCCAGGGGCTACGGAAGCCGTTCGTGGCAGCTCTTTTATTATAATTGTCATTATCACGAGATAACAGTGCATAAAAAAAGGAAAAATCCATGTCCGTTAGAGGCTTACGTAGCCATGAGCTATAAATAGATTTATGTAAACACAGACTTACATTTACAGCAGAGTGCTGTTATTATTGGATTATTATTATTTTAATGTGAATGTTAAAAGTTATAGAACTGTAATAAAAGTCATTATCTGTGAGATTACAGTAATTATTGCTGTTTACACTGATAACAACTGTATTTGGACAGTTTACCAATGCTTATACACTGATAAACAACATTTATTCAACATTTCTGTTGTGAAAACTAGTTATACAAGATATCTGTCAAATCATTTTAACAGTTTTTTAAATAAACAGGAATTTAATGTTTTTATGTGAAAAAAATAAGACGCAGCAGTAATTTGAATTTGATGATGATTATTTACAGATGTAAATTCACAGGATATTGTTGTAATTGTATTAATATTATTTACATGTATTTAAAGAACACAGAAAAAATATGTAAAATAAACTGGAAAAGCCCTGTAAACTAGATTTGTTTTTACAGTGTAGTGTTTCAGTTTTGGTGTATGCCCCCCCACAAAGAACACATGGTTACGCTCCTGTCACTCCGTCCCAGGGCTCAGTGCAGACGTTTAGGTCACATGACTCTCAGATCAGTTACCTGTTTGTCACCTTCAGTCTTTCTCACTGAGACTCTGCTGGTTTCAGGTTTCTGTCTCTTTTCTGTAACCCCCCCCTCCCGCTCTGTCTCCCACTGTCTCTGTCTCATGATCCCCCTCCCCCTCTCCCTCCCCCGGTCAGACAGAGCTCTCTTTATTTCTCTCCATCACTGAGGTCTTTATTTATTGATCAGCTGATCGCTGACTGTCACCAGATCATTGAACCTGTTTTAAAACATTTCAGGACTAAATGTGCACTTCACTGATCAATACTGAATTAAATCAGTTAATAAAATAAATCCCATTGTACAGTTAACACCCAACATGACAGATATTCTGTCAGCAATCCGTGTTTTCACTGAAGTTAGTTATTAAAGATCTATTTCACTGTTTACATATTAATAGAACTTTATATTCTATG